>NC_056751.1:600472092-600717092 GCF_019279795.1 Protopterus annectens
GATGAACAGTCCAGACTGCTGCCTTCCGCCTCCCTCCTACCCACTGATAAAGATAGCAAATACATGGATAGGATGGAAAAGAAGGTTTACACATCCTCCACTTTGGCATTCAGAGCCATAAATTATCAGACCCACATGACTAAATATGCTCTAGACTTAGTGTCTCAGGCCTCCTCCATGCTGGCCACTATGCCTGACAGTCACATTAAGGTTGACATGGCCTCCAAACTGTCCTTGGCTCAGCAAGTAGCCAGGCATTCAATCAGATGCAGCTACGATGCGGCAGAAGCATCTGCCCGCTCTGCAGCATCTACTTCTGTCCTGGCTAAGACTGCAGAATATACCTGAGGACTTCAAGTCCAAATTCCTGGACGCCCCACTGGATCACAACTTCTTCTTTGGAAAACAATCTGCAGATCTCTTCAAAACCCTGCAGGAAAAAAGTAAAGAATTACAGGACATCAAGCACCTGCTGGTGTTCCCCATTCCCAAATATTACGGGAACTACTCTGTTCAAACCACTTTTATAAGGCGAAACCCTCCTCTGCCAGCTGCCTCCTCTTCCAGGTCTAGAAGAGGCGCAAGAAGACCTTCTTCGTCCAGACCTAATGTACCACCTCCTCAACCCAGACAAACCTTCAGGATAGAGGAGGTCCCAATAATGTGTGACTGCCTGGCCCACCTTCTACTCTCTGCATGCCTTCCGCACTGCCTTCCCCTCTGGCAAGCCATCACCACAGATCAATGGGTCTTATCCAGTATCCAGAAAGGGTACTTCCTATCCTTGAAAGAAAAAAACACCCAGGGAAAGTATTCCTTTTCCCCCATAAAAGCAAATGTATCTCTTACCACAAGTCTTGTCAGAACTTCTAAAGCTAGGCACCATTGAAACTGTCCCCTCATGACAGGAAGGAAAGGGATTCTACTCTCGTCTCTTCCTGGTCCCCTTAAAAGATGCCCCCTGGAGAACCATTTTAGACCTCTCCTTTCTAAACCTACATCTTCAGGTACCCTCCTTCAAAATGCTGTCACCTACTCTTCTGCCTCTTATTCCACCTAGAGCCTTTGTGGCCACTCTAGACCTAAAAGTAGCCTACTTTACATACCCATCAGGACTTCCCGCAGACAGTTTCTGCGTTTCTCTGGACCATCCTCTTATTTCTAATTTACTGCCTTGCCTTTGGTTTATCCTCTCCCCCTTGAGTCTTTACAAAGTGCCTAGCCCCAGCAATTGCCTTCTGCAGAACGCAGGGAATTCAGATTTACCCTTTTCTGGATGACATCTTAGTACTAGCAGAGTCCAAAGATACCCTCTCAAGGCACCTGCTCTTCACCATGTCCTTTCTGCAAAGTCTAGGGTTTACCATCAACATTCCAAAGTCCTCCTTGAACCCAGGCCAGGACAAGATTTTCCTAGGCTGCAGAATCAGGACAGACAAAATGAAGTCCTTTCTCCCACAGGACAAGGTTCTATGCCTGACTGCTCACTTCCAGGAAACCCTCCATTCATAGAAGGTGATGGCAAGACAATTCCTGTGTCTCTTGGGCTTAATGGCAACTACCATCCCCATGCTGCCACTGGCCAGGATGCATATGTGCAAGCTACAGTGGTACCTCAAAAACATTTGGTCCCAATGCCTACATCCCTTAGAACAGGAGATTGCTCTCCTTCCCTGTCTGAAGATAGAAATCAGCTGGTGGATCCAGCAAGTCCCTCATAACCTGGGACTCCCACTGCAACCACCCACCCCAACCCAAACAGTGCATACATATGCCTCAGATTCAGGTTGTGGTGCAACTTTGGCATCCTACAGGGTCCAGGAAAACTGGCACTCTTCTCTACAGAGAAAGCACATAAATATCAGGGAAATGACAGCAGTCCTCCTAGCCTTAAAGCCCTTTATTTTTTTTTCTGGTCCCAGGGGTGCTCCGGATAGTGACCGACAAAACCATGGTTATGTGGTATCTCAACAAACAGGGAGAAACAAAGGCCTACCAGCTGTGCAGACTGACCCTGCTGATATGGGACTTAGCCTCTCAGACTGACCCTGCTGATATGGGACTTAGCCTCTTGCCACAACCTGGTCCTGCAGGTGACCTACATCCCCTTGCAGGACAACAAACAAGCAGACCTTCAAAGAAGGACCTCCTCACCACAGCATGAATGGATGCTGGATGGGAGGAGGATCTTCCTAGACATAGTCCACTGGTGGGGTACTCCACAAATAAACCTGTTTGCCCCCCACCAGAACAGGCAGCTGCAGACCTTCTGCTCAAAGATACACTCCCCTTTAGCTTGGGGAGTGGACGCTTTCAGCATCTCTTGGGAGAGGAAGTTTCTTTATGCCCCCCCCCCCTTTCCAATGATTCAAAAAGTCCTCCTGAAAACACAGAAGGACAAACCAAAAATCTTCTTAGTGACACCCTATTGGCTAAGGCAGCACTGGATGTTCTTCGTGTTTCACTGTTGCAGTCATCACACTTGGGTTATCCTACCAGGGGTAGCCCTCAGTCGGCCTGAATACCAGGGGCTTAGTATTTCTGTGTCAGTTGCTGTTGCTTCAGTACTGACATCAGGTCATCAGAGATATAAAAACAGGCAGCCGATGCCATTACATCAGGCTTTCTTGGCAAGGAGCCTCAAGCAGAAGCAGTTTGCACGAGTGCCAGGCGGTCGTTAACTGAGTTTTGGTTTCCGAAATTGAATCATCTTGAAGTCTTCTAAAGCTAAGTACCCCGTTGGTGATCCTTTTTTCTTGCTCTAACCAATGTCAAAAAAAAGTTAGCAATTGTCTCGCCCGTGGAAGGCAAATGCCCCATACAGATTTCCATTCTTACTGCGTCACCTGTTTAGGCCCAGACCACGACGTACCTCCCTGTCGGTTTTGTGCTTTGTTCATTGCCCGAACTATTCATCGTTGTGCTCTTATTGTAGCTAAATACTTTGGTTCTCGATCTCCGTATTCTGAAATTGCTTCGGTAAGCCATCCGACTACCGATCTTCCAAAAAAAACGTAAGGATAAAGACAGAGACAGACCACACAGGTCCAAAACTTCCGACGCTTCCGTTAAGCTAGTCGCCAGTTCGCCGGTACTCAGTGAGGTGCTTTTGCAGCCCCTGATGCCCACTTCAGTGGATTCGCAGGCTGCTACCGAGACCCATTCAGAGTCCCGTATGCCTTGAGACTTTTCTGTGACTACGGAACCTGCGGATGTCTCTGCCTTGGATGGGTCAGAGCCATTGTGCAGGCACCAGCTTCTGAGTAAGCTTTTTGCACTAGTGATATTTGACACAAACCGATGACTTATTTTGCGTCTTCAGTTCTTTCTAAAATTACCGAGTTTCTAAGGCCAAGAGCATGAGCTGTGCCTAAAAGACCGACGACCCAATCTCAAGCGCTTGCTTCTTTGCCACAATCTCAGATACTTAAAATGGCAGAAGACCTGATCATGCTGAGTAGGGGAAACCAGCCTTCCCCTGCTAAAAGAAAAAGAGACTTGTCTCCAGCAGCTTTATCTGACCAAGAGTCCGACGACTCTGATTCTGATTATGAAGACATGCCCTTATCTGCCTTTGAGGATTTAGCAGCAGAGGAATCCATTCCTTCTGCCTCCCCTCCAGAGGATTTTTCTTTTGGTGAAACCCTACATACTTTGAGAGAGCATTTCCATTGGGAATGCCAGGATTATCCTCAGTCCAAAAAGAGACTCTGGGAATTTTTACATCTACCACAGCAGAGACCCTTCACTATCCCCTCCTGTTCTGGATGTTGTGGATGATATCTTTATGGAATCCAGTCTAACTCCTGATACTTTACCCCCTGCTCCTAGGAAACCAGACAGGTACTGTAGAGTCCCTGATTCTCACAAATTTCTTTTCAGAAATCTTATTACTGACCCAGAGGTCATCTCCCAAGGGCCTAAAGGAATAAAAGCAGCTACAGCTAAGAATCCCACCCCTTTGGACAGGGATTCCCGAGCTTTAGACAGATAGGGTAAAAAAGTATACACCTCTGCAACTCTCACCATTAGAGTATTAAATTGTCAGTTGCACATGCTGAAATACCAGCAACATACTGTGGAACTTATAAGCAAAAGTTATCTACCTTTCCTGACTGTGCAGAAAATAAAGAATTACAGGAGCTTATGCATTCTGCAAGCCAACTTAGCAGGCATAACCTGCAATGTGGGTTTGACACACTAGAAGCATCTTGCAGGGCAGCAGTCACAGGTTATGTACTTAGAAGGCATGCCTGGGTTAAGGAGCAGACCTTGCCAGACTATGTCAAATCAAAATTATTGGAAGCTCCTCTGAACAATGACAATCTGTTTGGCACCAAAACAGAAGAGGTTTTAAAAAAGATGGAAGAAAAGGCCAAGTCTATGCAGACAGTCAAAAATTTTATGCAAGTGCAGCCTCCAAGATTTAGTAGACATTGCCCCTCAAAACATTGTTCTGTCCCAGCACCTTCAAGGACATCTCAAACTAGACCCAGGGGAAACGGACCATTCTAAACACCTTCCTGGTGGTACCAAAATTCAAAATGCTCACCCTACAGCAGCTTCTCCCTATGCTCTCCAAAGATCCCTAGTTAGCCACCCTAGACCTTAAGGAGGCCTATCTGCACATCCTAGTAAGGGACCACTACAGGAAATATCTACGTTTCAGGCCAGGATCTATACATTATCAGTTATCTGCACTTATCTTTTGCGTATTCACTGCTCCCAGAGTTTTCACAAAATGCCTGGCTCCAGCCATTGCCTATTGCAGACAGAGAAATATTCAAATTTATCCCTACTTGGACGATTGCCTAATTCAGGCAGTCAGTCAGGAAAAGCTGTTGCAGCACCTGACATTTGTAAAGGACCTTTTAACCTCCCTGTGGTACACTATCAACGAAAAGCATTCCAAACTAGTCCCCAGTCAAAAAATTCTATTCCTGGGAGCAAGCTTGGACACATCATCCCAGATGGCATTTCTTACTCCAGAAAAACAAGCCTATCTGACAGGCTACTGCGCTCAAATGGCCACCAGAACCCAGCTATCTGCAAGGAAAATCCTGCAGGCTTTAGCGTTCATGGCCTCCTGCATTCTACTAATTCCATATGCCAGACTGCGTATGAGGAAACTTCAGTGGTACTTAAAAAGTCTTTGTTGCCAACTTTCTCAGGACCTGGAAACAATCATACCTATGATACCTTGTCTAAGGAAAGAGTTCCTTTGGTGGGCAGCAGCATGCAAACACAACCCCACGCTGCCCAGACCCTAACCACAGATATATCAGATTATGCCTGGGGTGCACATCTGGACGTCAGGTGCATTCAGGGCCATTGGAGCCCAAATCACATTCATCTGCACATCAGCCAAAAAGAGATGCTAGCTGTTCAGCATGCTGTGACAGATTTCAGAGCCCTACTCTCACCAGGGCCCTTACTAATCAAAACCGACAACACCACAGTGATGTGGTACATAAACAAGCAGGGGGAACCCACTCTTACCCACTCTGCAGGCTAGCTATGACCCTGTGGAACACAACCTCAGCCATGCATATTCACCTGCAAGCTCAATTCCTGCCAGGCAACCAAAACTCTCTGGCAGACCACTTAAGCATAAATCTCCTACACCCACACAAATGGCAATTAAACCACAACACCTTCAGTCTTGTGACCCAGAAATAGGGTACTCTGAAGGTGGATCTATTTGCCTCCTTCTACAACCACCAGCTCAGCATATTCTGCACCTGGGTAACTCACAGCAAGGCCTGGAAAGTGGATGCCCTATCCTTCCAGGGGGCAAACCTCTCAATCTATGCAGTTTCCCCTCTACCTCTTCTTACAAGAGTATTCCTCATGATAAGGGAAGAAAGACCAAAGGCAATCCTGATTGCCCCAGACTGGCCACGCCAACACTGGTACCCACTATTGCGCAGTCTGTCACCATTGCCTCCATGACACCTACCCTAAATCCCTACTCTCCTGACCTCAGCAGGAGGGACAGATGTTCTTCGTGTTTCACTGTTGCAGTCATCACACTTGGGTTATCTGCCTGCAGGTAGCCCTCAGTTGGCCCGAATACCAGAGACTTGGTATTTTCTGCGTCAGATGCTGTCGCTTCTTCCATGATGTCAGGTCATCAAGGGTATAAAAACAGACAGCCGACACCATTACATCAGTCTCTTGCCAAGGAGGAGCCTGAAGCAGAAGCAGTTCGCAAGTGCTGGTCGGCCGCTACTTGAATTTTTAATTTTCAAGTTGATAATCCTGAAGTCTTCTAAAGCTAAGTACCCCATTGGGGATCCTTTTTTCTTGCTCTAACCATTTTCAGAAAAAGTTAACAGTTGTCTTGCCTGTGGAAAGCAAATACCTCACAGAGATTTTCATTTTTACTGCATCACCTTTTTAGGCCCAGGTCAGTTTTGTGCCCAGTTTTACACATGAACCATTCGTCGTCGGGCTAGCTTTGTCACTAAATTCTTTCGCTC
This sequence comes from Protopterus annectens, assembly GCF_019279795.1. Lineage (NCBI taxonomy): Eukaryota > Metazoa > Chordata > Ceratodontiformes > Protopteridae > Protopterus > Protopterus annectens. Next base: position 600,478,575 of record NC_056751.1, read on the forward strand.
TCAATCTCCTTATTCTGAAATGGCTTCGGAAAGCCATCCGACTACTGATCTTCCGAAAAAATGTAAGGATAAAGACAGAGACAGACCACATAGGTCCAAAACTGCCGATGATGCTTCCGTTAAGCTAGTTGCCAGTCCGTCGGTACTCAGTGAGATGCCTTTGTAGCCCCTGATGTCCACTTCTGTGGATTCGCAGGCTTGTACTGAGACCCATTCGGAGTCCGGTATGCCGCGAGATGCTTCTTCAACTATGGAACCAGCAGATGTTTCTACCTTAGATGGGTCCAGAGCCGCTGTGCAGGCACCGGCTTCTGAGGGAGTTCTTCATCCTACCGATGTTCGATTCAAACAGACGACTTCATTTTTAGTCAAAACTACAGAGTTTCTTAGGCCCAGAGTATGCACTACGCCTAGAAAATTGACCAACGCGCATGCTCAGTCACCCATGCCACAAAAACAAATGCTTAGAATGGCTGAAGACCTTACTTCGCTAATTTGGGGAAGCCAGCCTTCCCCTGCTAAGAGACAAAGAATCCAGTTTCCTTCAGATTCTACAGACCAGGAGTCCGATGACTCTGACCTTTCTGATTATCAAGACATGCCTTTATCTGCCTATGAGGATTCAGATGCAGAGGAATCCATTCCCTCTGCCTCCCCTCCAGAAGATTTTTCTTTTGGTGCAACCTTGCATACTTTAAGAGAGCATTTCCATTGGGAATGCCAAGACTATCCTCAGTCCAAAAAGAGACTCAGAGAATTTTTAGAGTTGCCTCAGCACAGGCCTTTAGCTATGCCACCTGTCCTGGATGGTTGTGGATGATGTTTTCATGGAATCCAGTCTTACTCCAGACACGTTACCTCCGGCCCCTAGGAAACCAGACAGGTACTACAGAGTACCTGATTCTCACAAGTTTATTTTCAAGAATCCTACTGCTGATCCAGAGATCATTTCCCAGATGCCTAAAGGTATTAAGGCTACTGCAGCCAAAAATCCTACCCTTTCGGACATGGATTCCAGAGCTTTAGACAGATGGGGTAAGTAGGTATATACCTCTGCAACTCTTGCTATCAGGGCATTGAATTGCCAGTTTCACATGCTGAAATACCAGCAACATATTCTGGAACTAATTAAACAAAAAAATGGTAATATTTCCAGATTGTGCAGAAAAAGATTTGCAAGAGCTTTATACACTCTGCAAACCAAGTTAGTAAGCATACTTTGCAGTGTGGCTTTGATGCTCTAGAAGCATCCTGCAGGGCAGCAGGCACTGGCTGTGTACTGAGAAGACATGCTTGGCTGAAGGAGCAGACCTTGTCAAATCTAAAGTACTAGACGCTCCTTTAAATAAGGACTGTTTTTCTGGCACCAAAGCAGAAGTAGTTCTTAAAAAGATGGAAGAAAAAGCTAAATCTATGCAAACCATTAAATAATTCCTACAAGGGCAACCACCTAGATTCAGTAGGCATTGCCCTTCAAAACACTCATCCTTTCCAGCCCCCTCCAGGCCTTCCCAAACAAGACCAAGTGGGAACAGACCACCCAGACTGCAGTCTCAGAGTATGCAGAGATCTAAGCAATGGAGTGCCCCCACCCCTAAAGCAGGGAGTGGTAAGCCACCTCCTTATGGAAAAAGTTCACAATGACTTCTCAACTCTACTTCCCAGCCCTGCCTAATTGCTTGTGCCCCTAGGAGGAAAACTTGCCCTTCCTGCAAAAAACTGGATGTCCATCACTCAGGACCGATGGTTCCTCAACATTGTATCCCAGGTCAGGGGTACAATTTTTTTTCCATTCATTGCCAACCCCAAGCGTGTTTCCAGACCTTCCTCCAAACCAGTGGGCAGAGGTTCAAGACCAAGTACTTTCCTTGCTCAATATCCGAGCTATTCAGCCTGTTCCAGTAGAACAGAGGGGTCAAGGTTTCTACTCCAGACTATACCTGGTACCCAGGAAAGAGGGCTGTTGGTGCCCAATCCTGGATCTTTCAATTCTCAACACCTTCCTGGTAGTACCAAAATTCACGATGCTTACCCTGCAACAGCTTCTCCCTATCCTAGCCAAGGATGCCTGGCTTGTCCCCTCGGCTTAAAAGAAGCCTATCTGCACATCCCCATAATGGAGTCATGCAGGAAATATCTATGTTTCAGGGCAGGGTCTATGCATTATCAGTTCTCTGCACTTCCCTTTGGCTTATCTACTGCGCCCAGGGTATTCAGAAAATGCTTGGCTCCAGCCATTGCATACCGCAGGCAGAGAAATGTCCAAATTTACCCGTACTTGGACGACTGCCTGATTCAGTCAGTCAGTCAGTCTGGAATTGCTCCTTCAGCATCTGGCATTTGTAAAAAGCTTTATCACTTCATTGGGGTACACCATCAACGAAAAATCACAACTGGTACCCAGACAAAAGATTGTATTCCTAGGAGCAAGCTTGGACACAATTTCCCAGATGGCATTCCTCACTTGAGAAAAACAGATCTATCCGACAGACTACTTCAAACAAATGGCCACAGCACCCAGCTATCTGCAAGAAAAATACTACAAGCCCTAGGGTTCATAGACTCATGTATTCTGCTAATTCCATATGCAAGACTGCATTTGAGGAAACTTCAATGGTACTTAAAAAGTCTTTAGTGCCAACATTCTCAGGACCTGGAAACAGTCAATCATATTCTACCTTGTCTAAGGGCAGAGTTCCTTTGGTGGGCAGAAGCATTCAACCACAAAAAGAGACTGCATTTTACTCAACCCCACGCTGCCCAGACCCTGACCACAGATGCATCACACTATGCTTGGGGGCTCACATGGCTGGCAAATGTATTCGGGGCCACTGGAGCCCAAGTCAAATTCTTCTGCACATCAACCAAAAGGATATGCTAGCTGTACAGAATGCATTGACAGCTTTCAGATACTTAATCCTTCCAGGACAACTGCTGATAAAAGCAGACAACACCACAGTTGTGGTACATCAACAAGCAGGGGGGGGAACCTATTCTTATCCACTCTGCAGGTTAGCCATGGCCCTGTGGAACACGGCCTTGGGCAACCAAGTTCATTTATAAGCTCAATTCCTGCCATGCAAACAAAATTCATTGGCAGACGACTTGAGCAGAAATCTCCTAGACCCACACAAGTGGAAAGTAGAGCCCAGCACCTTCAGCCTTCTGATCCAGAGATGGGGGATCCCAGAGATGGATCTCTTTGCTTCCCTCAGCAACCACCAGTTAAGCAAATTTTGCACCAGGAACCCTCACAGCTGGGCCTGGAAGGGTGTATGTCCTATCCTTTCAATGGGAAAACTCTCAATCTTTGCCTTTCCCCCTCTGCCCCCTCTCTAAAGAGTATTACTCAAGATAAAACAAGACAGGCCATGAGCAATTCTGATTGCCCCAGACTGGCCACGCCAGCACTGGTACCCACTCCTGCCCAGCCTGACAACAGTGCCACCTTGGCACCTACACCAGACCCCTACCCTGCTTTCTCAGCTGGAGGGACAGATTTTGCATCCACAATTGCAAACCCTAAATCTTGCAGCCTGGCTTATTCCTTAAATACTTCACCAGCAACCCTAAGCAAACAGGTGCTGGACGTCATTCTTGAAGCCAGAAGGCCCAGTACTAGGAAAGCCTATGCTGAAAAGTGGAAAAAGGTATTGTTCTTGGATTCAGTCTAAAGGAAAGGACACAGCAGTGCCCTCCTTACCTGTAATCCTGGATTACCTGGCAGAGCGACTCCACAGAGGCCTATCCTTCTCCATTAAGATCCATGCCTCTGCCATTTCAGCTCATTACAATACTGAGCCACATCTATTCTCTCACCTTCTCATCAAACAGTTCCTGAGAGGGGCAAACAACTTAAGGCCTCCAAGGAGAGCACTCACCCCTGCTTGGGACCTTAACTTTGTACTGGAAAAGCTCACGCTTCCCCCTTTTGAACCTGCTGCCTCAGCAGAGTTAAAATTCCTCTCTTGGAAAACGGCCTTGCTTCTAGCCATCACTTCAGCTAGATGAGTGTCTTGAGTTACAAGCACTGATGGCTGTGGAACCCTTCATTGTTTTCCATGCTGACAGGGTTTCCCTCAGGACTAGCCTTTCCCTTATGCCTAAAGTGGTGTCCGGTGTGGCTCTCAACCAATCCATCCATTTGCCAACCTTCTTCCGTAACCCTCAGAGTAAAGGGGAAAGGATCCTGCACTCTTTGGAGTTGCACAATGAGCTCAGGTTCTACCTTGATAGGACGAAGCCTTTCATAAAATCTGACCAGCTGCTAGTCAACTTTGCAACAGGGGCAGAGGACAAGGCCATTTCTAAACAAACCATTTCCAGACATTAACAACGGATGCATCGGATTATGCCTGGGGGGCCCACATGGCAGGAAGATGTATTCAAGGAACATGGTCCGCAAACCAAATGCATCTACATATCAATCGAAAAGAGAATGCTAGCTGTCCAGAATGCCCTGACAGCCTTCAAGGACCTACTTCATCCGGGACAACTACTGATAAAGACAGACAACACCATGGTCATGTGGTATGTAAACAAGCAGGGAGGCACTCATTCTTACCCCCTTTGCAGACTAGCCATGACTCTGTGGGACACAGCTTTGACTTACCAGGTACATCTGCAGGCACAATTCCTGCCAGGAAAGATAAATACTCTGGCAGACGAGCTAAGCAGAAACCTCATGGATCCCCACGAGTGGAAATTCGATCCACAAGTCTTCAGCATATCAAGGAAATGGGGATGCCCGGATATAGATCTATTTGCATCTCCTCACAACTACCAACTAAAAAGATTCTGCACAAGGACTTATCACAGACAAGCATGAAAAGTGGATGCCCTATCTTTCAGCTGGAAAAGCTTAGCAGTATATGCCTTTCCTCCACTGCCTCTCCTCCCCAGAGTACTCCTAAAGGTCAGACAAGAGAAGCCAAAGATGATATTGATTGCCCCAGACTGGCCCCGCCAGCACTGGTACCCAATCCTAAGGAACTTTTCTCAATGACCGGGTTAGACCTTGCCTCAAATACCTCATCTACTATCCCAACAAAACAATCCGATCCTGCACAGCCAATTAAAGACCTTAAATCTGGCAGCATGGCAGATAATGTAGTAATACAAAACGCGCCTCTTACTAAAACTGTAATGGATGTCATTTTGGAGGCCAGAAGGCCTAGTACCAGAAAATCTTATGCTGGAAAATGGAAGAGATTCTGTGCTTGGAACCAGGCACAAGGAATTGACACAGCTGTACCAAATATTCCTCAGATTTTGCAATACTTAACTGAGATGCTGGACAAAGGCCTATCCTTTTCATCAATCAGAATTCATACCTGTGCCATTTCAGCTCATTACAATACAGAGCCACCAATCTTTTCTCATCCCTTGTTAAGGTAGTACCTCAGAGGGGCCAAAAACTTAAGGCCTCCAAGGAGATCACCAATACCTGCATGGGACCTCAGTTATGCTTTGGAAAAACTCACCCTGCCTCCTTTTGAGCCAGCCACTACAGCTGATATAAAGTTTTTATCTTGGAAAACAGCTCTGCTCCTAGCAATAACCTCTGCAAGATGAGTCTCAGAGCTACAGGTACTCATGGCTGTGGAACCTTTTATCATTTTTTATCCAGACAGAGTTTCTCTGAGGACAAACCCGACATGTATGCCTAAGGTAGTGTCCAGTGTGGCCCTTAACCAAACTATTAATCTGCCTACTTTTTATCCAAACCCACAGAATAAGGGGAGTGAATTCTGCATTCTTTGGACATACACAGACAACTACGCTTCTACCTGAACAGAACCAAAGCTTTCAGAAAGACAGAGCAACTACTAGTGGCATATGCTGCAGGATCACAAGGAAAGGCTATCTGAAAGCAGACTATTTCAAAGTGGATAGGCCACTGCATCCATTTCTGCTATTCACAACATGGCAAGCCAGTGCCTAAGGGCATTAGGCCATATTCAACCAGAGCAGCAGCCACTTCAGCAGCCTTCCTCAGAGGAGTACCAACCAAAGACATTTTAGAGGCTGCAACCTGGAGTTCAGTGCATACCTTTACAAAGCACTATCGTTTACCACTCTACTCTAAATCAAGGGCAGGCTTTGCCACTACAGTTCTGCAGGGCCTCATAGCCGCTCCTAATGCTATTTAGCTCCTGCCTCCCAACCTTAGCTTTGGGATTCAACCCAAGTGTAATGACTGCAACAGTGAAACACGAAGAACATAGTACAGTTGTGTACACTTACCATAAATGTAGATGTTCGAGTGCATTCACTGTTGCAGTCCAGGTTACCCACCCGCCATCCCCCATATCTTTGCTGCAGTTTATCTGCTCTTCTCTAACCTATACAACCTATGTGGTGTATTTGCTTATAGATGAAGGCATTATATATATTTTTTGGTGCATGCATGTTTTATTGGCATATTTTCAGCCTACCCTTTGGGGGGCACCTGACATCTGGGGTAAGAAAAACTGAAGAAAATGGCGTTGGCTGCTTCTTTTATACCCCTGGCGCACTGACGTCAGGGAAGTGGCGACAGCAACCGACGCCGGACCTAGACTTTGGAATTCAGGCCGACTGAGGGTAGCCTGCCAGCAGGATAACCCAAGTGTAATGACTGCAACAGTGAATACACTCGTACATCTACATTTATGGTAAGTGTACACAACTGTTCTTTCCTGAGAGGGGCTAACAACTTAAGGCCACCAAGAAGAGCCCCCACCCCTGCTTGGGACCTTAACTTTGTGTTGGAAAAGCTCACGCTACCCCCCTTTAAGCCTGCAGCATCAGCAGAGTTAAAATTCCTCTTTTGGAAAACAGTCTTGCTTCTGGCCATCACTTCAGCTAGAAGAGTGTCTGAGCTACAAGCACTTATGGCTGTGGAACCCTTCATTATTTTTCATGCTGACAGGGTCTCCCTCAGGACTAACTCAACTTTCGTGCCTAAAGTGGTGTCTAGTTTGGCTCTCAGTCAATCTATCCATTTGCCCACCTTCTTCCCTAATCCTCAAAATAAGGGGGGAAAGGATCCTACACTCTTTAGATATGCACAGGCAGCTCAAATTCTACCTTGATATGAGTAAGCCGTTTAGGAAATCTGACCAGTTACTAGTCAGCTTTGCACCAGGGGGAGAGGAAAAGGCTCTATCAAAATAAACCATCTCCAAATGGATAGCACACTGTATCCATTTCTTTTACAAACACCATGGGAAACCACCTCCTCAGGAAGTCAGAACGCATTCCACTAGTGCAACTTCAACCTCTACAGCCTTTCTCAGAGGAGTCCCTACCAGGGACATTCTGGAAGCTGCAACATGGAGTTCTGTTGATACCTGCACCAAGCATTACCACCTGCCTATCTTTTCAAAATCCAGGGCAGGCTTTGCAACCACAGTTCTGCAGGACATACTAGCCAGCCCCAACCCTTCTTGACCACCTCCACCCGATCCTCAGCTTTGGGAATCAACCCAAGTATGATGACTGCAACAGTGGAACATGAAGAACATAGTACAGTTGTGTACACTTACCATAAATGAAGATGTTCGAGTGTATTCACTGTTGCAGTCCTGAATGTTCTTCGTGTTTCACTGTTGCAGTCATCACATTTGGGTTGTCTGCTTGCAGTAGCCCTCAAGTCGGCCTGCGTCGGTTGCTGTCTCATCTTCCGTGACGTCAGGTAGTCAGGGGTATAAAGCATGCAGCCGACACCATTACATCAGTCTTTCTTGCCCTGTGGTGCCCAAAAGCAGAAGCAGTTCGCAAGTGCCGGTCGGCCGACTCCTGAAATTTTTGTTTTCGAGTTTCAGAGCCAAAGTCTTCAACTAAAGCTAAGTAAACAGATGTCAGTAAAAGTCAATAATTGTATTTCTTGTGGAAAGCAAATACCTACCTCATAAAGATTTTCATTAGTACTGTACTCCTTGCCTAGGCCCTGACGTACTTCGCTATCGGTTTTGTGCCTTATTTAAACAACAAACTATTCGTCGTCTGTATATTTACGCTTCTAAATATTTTGGTACTCAGTTCAGTTATCCAGATATGTCTTCGGTAAGCCACCCGACTACCGACATTCCGAAAAAACGCAAAGATGAAGACAGAGACAGGCCGCCTAGGTCCAAAGCTGCCGACAATGCTTCTCTTAAGCTAGTCGCCAGTTTGCTGGTACTCAGTGAAGCGCTTTCGCAGCCCCCAGATACCCGCTTCTTCCGATTCGCTGGCCTCTACTGAGACCCATTCAGAGTCCGGTATGCTGCAAGATGCTTCAACTGTGGAACCTGCGGATGTCTCTACCTTGGATGGGTCCGGAGCCACTGTGCCCAGTCCTCTATGCCTAAAAAACAAATGGTAAGAATGGCTGAAGACCTTATTACTTTAATCAGGGGAATCCAACCTTCCCCCTCTAAGAGACCTAGGACTCCATTTGCTTATGATACGTCTGATCAGGATTCTGAAATTTCTGTTTCCTCTGATGACCAGAATTTACCGTTATCTACCTATGAGTATTCTGATGCAGAGTACTCTATTCCCTCTGCTTCCCCGCTATAGGATTTCTCTTTTGGTGAAACCTTGCATACTCTTACGGAGCATTTTCACTGGGCATGCCAGGATTACTCTGATTCTAAAAAAAGGCTTAGGGATATTTTTAATTCTGCCCCAACACAGGCCTTTAGCTATCCCTCCTGTACTAGACATTGTTGATGATGCCTTTTCGGAATCTAGTTTTGCCCCTGACTCTTTACCTCCTGCTCCCAGAAAACCTGATAGATAGTACAGGTTCCTGATTCTCAAAAGTTCCTTTTTAAAAATCCTACTGCGGATCCTGAGACCATTTCACAGGGACCCAAGGGCATTAAGGCTACTACTGCCAAAACTCCTATTCCCTCTGATGGAGATTCCAGGGCGCTGGATAGATGGGGTAAGAAGGCATACACTTTTGCTATCTTGGCCATTGGGGTCTTAAACTGCCAGTTTCATATGTTAAAGTATCAGCAGCATATTACTGGATTGCTTAAACAGAAAATGTTGATTCCTGACTGTGCTAAAAATAAGGATTTACATGATTTAATGCATTCTGCTGAACAAGTTGGAAAACGTACTTTGAAATGTGGTTTTGATTCACTAGAAGCATCTTTCAGGGCTGCTGTCACTGGCTCTGTACTTAGAAGGCATGCTTGGCTTAAGGAGCCATCTTTGTCAGATCATGTTAAAGCTAAATTGCTGGATGCTCCCTTAAATCAGGATCGCCTGTTTGGCAACAAAGCAGTAGTACTTAAAAGATGGAGGAAAAAGCTAAATCTATGCAAACTGTTAAAGATTTCCTACAGGTACATCCTCCAAGATTTAGTAGGAATTGGCCCTCTAAGAATTGGTCCTTTCCTGCGTCTTCCAGGCCTTCTCAGAACCAGCAGAGCGCCCAGGCTTCAGTCCCAGGGTATGCACAGGACTAAGCAGTCGAGGACTCCCACTTCCAAATCAGGGAGTAGTAAGACACCCCCCTATGGTAAGCTGTCTCAATGACTTAACTTTAAAACTTCCTCCTCCTTTAGGGGGGAAGATTGCTCTGCAAAGAAAAAATCTGGGAACTCATTACCCAGGGCAAATGGGTTTTAAATATAGTTTCCGAAGGATACAGATTTCTGTTCCACACGTTACCAACCCCAAATGGTTGGCCAGATCTACCCCCAAGTCAGTGGGCAGATGCTCAAAAGCAAGTACCGTCTCCCCTAAGTATAAGGGCTATTCAGACTGTACCAGAAGAGGAAAAGGGACAAGGTTTCTACTCAAGATTTTCCTGGTACCCAGAAAAGACAATTCATGGCATCCTATTCTGGACCTTTCTATCCTAAACACCTTTTTGGTGATCCCAAAATTTAAGATGCTAACTCTTCAGTTGCTTCCTATGCTAGGCAAGGATGCCTGGTTGGCAACACTGGATTTAAAGGAAGCCTACCTGCACATCCCAATCAGGGAATCTTGCAGAAGATACTTACGCTTCAAAGCAGGCTACATGCACTATCAGTTCTCTGCACTGCCCTTTGTGAATACCCTGGGCGCAGAAGATAAGTCAAAGTGCCTAGCTCCAGTCATTGCATTTTGTAGGCAAAGAAATATTCAAATATACCCATACCTGGACCATTGTCTAATTCAGGCAGAAAGCCAGGGCATACTTTTGAATCATCTGGCATTTGTACAGAAGGTGCTAACTTGTCTGGGGTACACCATAAACGAAAATAAATTTCATCTTGTACCCTCTCATCAAGTTATACTCCTGGGAGCAAGCTTGAACACAACTTCCCAGATGGCTTTCCTCACGCCAGAGAAACAAATTCATTTGACAACTTACTTCCAACTAATGGCCACAAAAACCGTGCTATCTGCAAGGCAGGTACTGCAAACCTTGGAGTTCATGGCCTCCTGAATTCTACTAATTCCATATGAGGAAACAATGGTATCTAAAAAGCCTATGATGTCAACATTCTCAGGATGTAGAAGCAATGATTCCTAGCATACCTTGCCTACAGTTAGAGTTCCTTTGGTGGGCAGAGGCCTGCCACCAAAACCATGGACTACCATTCACTCTACCCCCTGCTGTCCAAACCCTGACAGATGCATCAGACTATGCATGGGGGGCTCACCTGGCAGGGAAGTGCATTCAGGGCAAATGGAACCCAAGTCAAATGCACCTGCATATCAATCAAAAAGAAATGTTAGCTGTACAGAATGCACTGACAGCCTTCGAGGACCACATTCTTCCAGGACAATTAATGACAAAGACGGAAAACACCACTGTTATGTGGTACATAAACAAGTAGGGGGGTACCCATTCATACCCCCTCTGCAGACTAGCCATGGCTCTGTGGAACACAGCCTTGAGCTACCAAGTGCTTCTACAGGCTCAATTCCTGCCAGGAAAACTAAAAATACTGGCAGACGAACTAAGCAGAAATCTCATGGACCCACACGAGTGGAAACTGGAACCAAAAGGCTTTCAACATGTTGATAAACAAACGGGGGAGCCCAAATATGAACCTGTTTGTCTCTCCCCAGAACTACCAATTGAACAAATTCTGCACAAGGACTCCCCACAAACAAGTTTGGAAAGTGGATACCCTGTCCTTCAGCTGGAAAAATCTATCAGTTTATGCCTTTCCTCCTCTGCCTCTCCTCTCCAAAGTGCTACTAAAGATCAAACAGGACACACCCATTACGGTACTGATTGCACCAGACTGGCCACACCGGCACTGGGTACCCCCTCTTGCACAGTGTGTCACTGCTGGCTCCATGCACTTGCCTCAGAACCTTACCCTGCTGTCACAGCAGGAGGGCCAGATTCTGCACCCACAGCTTCAAACCTTGAACCTAGCAGCCTGGCTAATTACCTGACCTCTCCTTTACCCTCCCTCAGTAAACAAGTGATGGATGTCATTCTGGAGGCAAGGAGGCCTAGTACTAAAAAAATAATTTGCTGAAAAATGGAAACGATTCTGTTCCTGGAGCCAAACCCAGGGGATGGGCACAGCAGCACCCAATTTACCTCAGATTCTTCAATACTTAACTGAGATGCTTCACAAGGGCCTTTACTTTTCCTCCATCAAAATTCATGCCTCAGCCATTTCAGCTCATTACAATACATAACTACCCCTTTTCTCTCATCCACTGTTGAAGCAGTTCCTCAGAAGGGCCAAAAACTTAAGACTACCCAGGAGAGCCCTTACTCCAGCCTGGGACCTCAACTTTGTGTTGGAAAAACTCCCTTTGAGCCAGCTGCAAATGCATTGTTGAAATTTCTTTCTTGGAAAACAGCCTTCCTTCTAGCTATCACTTCAGCAAGAAGAGTGTCTGAATTACAGGCCCTCATGGCAGTGGAGCCTTTCATCATCTTTCATGCGGACAGGGTGTTCCTCAGGACCAATCCCTCCTTCATGCCCAAGGTGGTATCCAGTGTGGCCCTTAATCAGTCCGTTCATTTGCCTACCTGCTTTGCTAATCCACAGATCAAGGGAGAATGAATACTGCACTCATTGGACGTGCGCAGACTACTTAGATTTTACTTGGACAGGACTAAACCTCTCAGGAAATCTGAACAACTGCTGGGTTGCATTTGCTGCAGGGGCAGAGGGGAAGGCCATTCCAAAACAAACCATTTCTAAGTGGATAGGCCACTGCATTCATTTCTGCTGTAAGCACCATGTAAAACCTACCCCACAGGGGATTAGACCGCATTCAACCAGGGCTGCATCTACCTCTACAGCCTTTCTCAGAGGTGTCCCTGCTAGGGACATCCTAGAAGCTGCTACCTGGATTTCTGTATATACTTTCACCAAGCATTACCACCTGACAATTTTTTTTCTAAATGCAGAGCTGGTTTTGCCACTGCTGTCTTGCAGGGCCTTTTAGCTGGTCCTAATGCTGTCTGATTTACTCCTCCCATTCTTAGCTTTGGGAATCTACCCAAATGTGATGACTGTAGCAGTGAAACACAAAGAACATAGTACAGTTGTGTACACTTACCATAAATGTAGATGTTCGAGTGTATTCACTGTTGCAGTCCTGGTTACCCTCCCTCCAGCCCCTTGACTTCTGTTGACTATACCTCTATTCTTGTTTCCTATGCTTAAAGCTTTTTGGTGTATTTGCTTTTTTGTTGGAGGTGCAACTTTGTATATAATTGCTTCCCATTTTGGGGGCATTTGACATCTGTGGCAAGAAAAACTGATGTAATGGCGTCGGCTGCATGCTTTATACCCCTGACTACCTGATGTCATGGAAGATGAGACAGGAACTGACGCAGGACCCAAGACTTTAATAATCAGGCCGACTGAGGGCTACTGCAAGCAGATAACCCAAATGTGATGACTGCAACAGTGAATACACTCGAACATCTACATTTATGGTAAGGTTACTCAACTGTACTTTCTTCAATTTTAATTTCCAGTAATGTTGTGGTCCTCAGTAGTCTGTAGAAGTTTTCCAAAGTTGGTGTTGTGTTTGTATTCCATCTTCTTGTTATACACTTCCTTGAAATTGCAAGTATAGTCCGTACTAGATACGTTTGACCTATTCAAATGAGGATCTTCGTTCACATTTAATAGTACAAGAGCTTTAGTTAAATAAAATGATTCATTAAATAAAGCTTGTAGTAAGTTATTAATACTATTCCAAAATGGCTTAATTTTAACACAGTCAAAGAAAATGTGGTTCCAATCTGCATTGTGTACTTGCTAACAACTCCAGCATATTCCTTTTATGGAAGAACTAATTTTACTGATTCTGTCTGCGGTTAAGAATGCTCTGTGCAAGCATTTCCAATTAAAAACGTTCCAGTATTGTGTAAAGGATGTATATTTTATCGATAATATGTTTATTTTAATATAGTTAACTGTATTGAGTGTCCTTTTGTTATATATTTCCAGTATGGGGTTTTGGGTGTTTTATTATCAATATTTTGTAAAATTTTGAAATACTGTTTCCCATATATGTATTTCGTAAATTTAGCTATTTTTTTAAATGAAGAATTGTTAATTATTCTACTTAAATCTTGCGAATATGACAGAATACTCTGTAAAGTTAGCCAGTCCTGTTGTAGAATTTTGTGTGTTGTTTTTATTATTTGCATATCTAAAACGTCTAGTTCTTTGATACATTGGAGCCAACAAACAAATCCTTTCTGTTCCTAGGAATTAATCTCTCTATGTAGTTTATGTGGAAAGTTCTTTGTGACTTTAAATGGTGTTAAAAGACCAAACCAGATTTTAAATCTATATTTGCATTAATAATTTTCCTTAATGAGTCAATGTAATAATTAATCATGCAAGTTTTAGTGGGTTTAGTTGTGTTATATTGCAATATATAATATGTGCCATGGCAAATATTTTTTATCTGTTTGAATTTTTTTTTTGTAACTCAAATTCATTTATTGATATTACAGTTAGTAATTCTTTCCAATTTGCAGAGTAGTTTGGACTTATCCAATCTGAGATTGTTTTACATATTGATGCTTTAATATATCTTTCTGTATCAGGAAAGTTTAATCCTCCCTGATGTCCTTCAAGGATGCATCTGCAGTCTTTACAAATGGGTTGTCCTGTCGTCAGGCTGCCCTTCGGTCGGCCGGATTCCAAAGTCTGGGTCTGGCTTCGGCTGGTGTCGCACTTCACCCGACGTCACTGCGGCAGTTATTCGGGTATAAAGGCATCAGCCGACGCCATTTTCCTTAGTCTTTCTTGCCGCGTGGCTCAAGCAGAAGCTGTTCGCAAGTGCCGGTCGGTCAGATCCAGAGATTACTACTACCGAATACTACTTCGAAGACTTCTATAAAGCTAAGTACCCCGTTGGGGACTCTTTCTTGCCTCAGCCGATGTCAGAGAAAGTTAATAACTGTTTATCTTGTGGGAAACAAATACCTCATAAAGATTTCCACTCCTATTGCATACATTGTTTAGGCCCAGACCACGACGTAGCAGCTTGTCTAGCCTGTGCTTCTTTTAACCGACGGACGCTTAGACGTCGGTCGGACTTTGCTGAGCAGATTTTCGGCTCCGATTTTGACTACATTATGCCGTCGGATCCTCCGACTACGCAAATAACCAAAAAACGCAAAGAAAAGGACCGACACTCGCGGTCCGCGGTTTCGGCCGAAACCGCGGTTAAGCAAACCACGAGTGTCTCGGTTTCGGCCGAAACCGAGCAAGCGGTTCTTTCTTCAGCCGATAACTTGCCTTCTACCGAGGCCTCTTCTAACCTGGTAGAAACGGCTTCTGAAATCCAACCTTCTGTTGCGGTTTCACAGAATTTATCAGACACCATTCCCCTGGATATCTCTACCCCTGCACGTGGAGCTGCTAGGCCTCCTCCAGCCATGTCTATTAAGGCCTTTGCCAGGGCTAAAGCAGCCAAAGCATCAAAACCTGTGCCTGCCAAGCCCCCCTCTCACAGGCCCAGCACCAGCTCCCATATGCTTTCTTTGGCTGAGGATCTCATCTCTTTAATTCGTGGAGCCCAGCCTCATCCAGACAGGGCCTCTCCCTCCCCCAGAAAAGAGGCCTAGAGCAGAGCCCCTGAGCCAGTATCCACAGATGATTCCTCTGATGACTCAGAACATACAGACCCTCCTGAGGCTTCTTATTCTCCTTACGAAGACTCTGATGCTGAGGAGTCCATCCTTCAGCCTCTCCTCCTGAGGAATTTTCCTTTGGGGAAACCTTGCATGCTATGAGGGAACAATTTCAGTGGCAGGGCCAAGATTTCTCAGACTCTAGAAAAGGCTTAGGACCTTTCTACATTTGCCACAGCATAGGCCTTTAGCTATACCTCCAGTTCTCCCTGTTGTTGATGATGCATTTAATGATGCTTGCACTGCTCCTGATTCTTTACCTCCGGCTCCTGCTAAGCCCGATAGGTACTACAGGGTCCCGGACACTCATCACCACTTATATAAGGCTCCTTTATGGATCCAGAGACTATCTCCAGGGTCCTAAAGCTGTAGCAGCTACTTCTTCTAAAACCCTCCCTCTGAAAGGGAATCCAGGTCCTTAGAGAGATGGGGTAAAAAAGTTTACACCTCTGCTACTTTGTCAGCTAGAGCTTTGAACTGCCAATTTCATATGCTTCAATATCAAGAGTTTATGCTTGACCAGTTGACTAAAAAGCTGTCCTCTGAAGAATCTTTAGATAAAAAGTATATTCAAGAAATGGTACATAATATACAGCAGGTCAGTAACCATTCTTTAAAATGTGGCTATGATGCACTGGAGGCTTCCTTTAGATCAGCCATGACTGGCACAGTTATCAGGAGGCATGCATGGTTGAAAGAACAGGCATTACCAGAACACGTCAAATCTAAGCTTTTGGATGCACCTATGGACAAGGTCAATTTATTTGGTTACCCTGCACAGCAGGTACTAAAAAAGATGGAAGAGAAAGCAAAATCTGTGCAAACAGTGAAAGATTTCTTACAAGTTCAACCTCCAAGGTTTAGCAGGAACTGGCCCTCCAAGAATTGGTCCTTTCCGGACTCCTCTAAGGCACAAAGAGGCAGGAATAGGCGCTCTAGAGGCAGAAACCAATCCAGGGGTGCCTACAGGGGTCGCCAGTGGCAGGGTAACAACCAACGAGGCACAGATACAGCCACCACCACTACAACAACTCAATCACAGTGACTTGGCGGTGGCACCGCCTACCAGGGAACAACTAGAAGCACCCTTAGGCGGAAAGCTAACCTTATTTTCAAGAAACTGGCAGTGCATTACAAGAGAAAAATGGATTTTGCAAACTATAGACCATGGTTACAGGTTCCATTTCCATACTCTACCAGGAAAGAGAGGAATGCCAAACCTTCCACCTACTCAAAGGACAGAAGCTCTAAAACAAATATCTCAATTATTAAGAATGAGAGCTGTGGAAAAGGTACCATCTATGGAGCAAGGGAAGGGATTTTACTCCAGACTCTTCCTGGTACCAAGAAAAGAAAACAAATGGAGGCCTGTTCTAGACCTGTCCGCTTTAAACACATTCCTCATTGTTCCAAAATTCAAAATGCTGACCTTACAGCAGCTTCTTCCCATGCTGGGCAAGGAGTCTTGGCTGGTAACTCTAGATCTCAAGGAGGCATACCTGCACGTCCCCATAAGACCAATTTGCAGAAGATACCTCAGATTTCTTGCAGGATCAGAGCATTATCAATTCTCAGCATTGCCCTTTGGCTTATCTACTGCGCCCAGAGTGTTCACGAAATGCCTGGCATCAGTAATCGCTCATTGCAGACTTCAGGGGATTCAAATCTATCCCTGCCTGGACGACTGCCTGATACAAGCGGACAACAAAAACAAACTAACAGAAGACTTACAAAGCGTCATCTACCTGCTGCAAGCCCTGGGATATACAGTCAATACAAAAAAGTCAAGGCTGATTCCATCCCAAAGAATAACTTTCCTGGGTGCAGAACTGGACACATCAAAACAAATGGCATTTCTATCTGCAGAAAAGAAAGAGCAACTTCCTCTCTACTTCTTGGCTTTAACAAAGCAGAACCATCTAACTGCAAGAAAAGTGCTACAAGCTCTAGGCTTCATGGCATCCTGCATAATACTGGTCCCTCATGCCAGGCTGCATATGAGAAAGCTACAGTGGTACCTAAAGAATTTGTGGTCCCAGCACAAGCACAGCCTAGAAACCAAAATTCCAATGATCCCATGCCTGAAGCAAGAGTTCCTATGGTGGGCTCAGGCCTGCCAATCAAACACAGGATTGCCCTTCTGCAAAAGTCAACCAAGACAAACCATCACGACAGATGCCTCAGACCTCGGTTGGGGGGCACACATGATGGACAAGTGCATTCAAGGCCTATGGACTCAAGACCAGCTGCATCTGCACATAAATCTAAAAGAAATGATGGCAGTAAAATTGGCAATCCAGGCATTCAGACCTTTTCTCCAAGAAGGCCAGTTGATGATAAGGACAGACAACACCACAGTTATGTGGTACATCAGCAAACAGGGAGCCACACACTCATACCCTCTATGCCGGCTGGCACTGGACCTATGGGATGTGGCTCTGAGCTACAACATTCAGTTACAGGCAATTTATGTACCAGGGAAGGAGAACATTCTAGCAGACATATTAAGCAGAACTACAACGGATGCCCACGAATGGATGCTGCATCCGGACATCTTCAAAACCATCACAAGAGAATGGGGATTACCACAAATAGACTTGTTTGCATCCCCATTCAATCACCAGTTGAAGAAATTCTGCACAAGGACTTACCACCCACTTGCTTGGAAGGTGGACTCCCTATCTTTCAGTTGGAAAAACATGACAGCATACGCATTCCCACCACTTCCTTTGATGCACAAGGTGCTTCTGAAGATCAAAGAGGAGCGTCCGAGGATCATTCTGATAGCCCCAGACTGGCCAAGACAACATTGGTATCCACTGCTGAGGAGCATGTCCCGGGAACAAATATGGACACTGCCCCTGATCCCATTACTGCTTACACAGAACAACTACAACATCCTGCATCCAAACCTAAAAACTCTGCAGCTAACTGCCTGGAACATTACATAACAGCAATTAACCCAAATTTATCCCAAAGGGTTAAAGACATAATCATGGAGGCTCGTAGACCTTCAACAAGAAAGAATTATGCAGCAAAATGGAAAAGATGTCTCATCTGGAGTACTGCAAAGGGGCAAGATGTGACACTGGTGAACATAGCCAACATCCTGGAGTACTTGGCGGAGCTCTTCCATACAGGCCTGTCCTATTCTTCCATCAAGATACATGCATCAGCTATTTCAGCAGAATACAGCTTGGATTCTCCTGTCTTCTCGCATCCTCTGCTCAGACAGTTTCTGAGAGGAATTAAAAATGTAAAACCTCCCAGGAAACCTCCATTGCCAGCATGGGACTTGAACTTTGTGCTAGAAAAACTGACTCTTCCTCCTTTCGAACCAGCAGCAACAGCACAATTACAATACTTATCCTGGAAGACTGCTTTCCTGCTGGCAATAACTTCAGCAAGAAGGGTCTCTGAACTACAGGCATTAATGGCAGTGCAACCCTTCCTGATCTTCCATCAAGATAGAGTGTCCATGAGAACAAATCCTACATTTATGCCTAAGGTGGTATCCAGAGTCTCTTTAAATCAGGCTATCCACCTTCCTACATTCTTCCCCAACCCACAGAACAGGGGAGAAAGGCTCTTACATACCTTGGATGTACACAGACAATTACGCTACTACCTGGACAGGACAAAAACAATAGAAAAACTGACCAGCTTCTGGTAGCATATGCAACAGGAAAGGAAGGAAAACCAATTTCTAAACAGACAATCTCCAAATGGATAGGAAATTGCATTAGATTTTGTTACTCTTACCATGGAAAGAAAACTCCAGAGAACATCAGGCCTCACTCCACAAGGGCTACTGCCACTACCACAGCTTTCTTACGAGGAGTGGCTACCAAGGACATTATAGAGGCTGCTACTTGGACCTCCGTGCATACATTTGCCAAGCATTATAACTTACCTCTATACTCAAGATCCCGTGCTGGTTTTGCCACTGCTGTTTTGCAAGGGATCCTAACTACACCATAATATCTTCTCTTTTCCTCCTCCCCTAGTTTAGCTATGGTATTCTACCCATTTAGAAGACTGCAGATGCATCCTTGAAGGACATAGTACAGTTTTGTACCTACCATAAATGTAGATGTCCGAGAGGAATGCATCTGCAGTCAGGATTACCCACCCTCCTTCCCCTCTGAGGTACTCCTAGGGTATTTGCCAATCTTCAGCTAGCTTGGGGGGGATCTATTATGGTGTATTTGTTTGTATATATGTACATACATGCTTATTTTGTGTGTTTGCTCTCTACTATTTGGAAACTTTGACATTTATCCAAATTTAGCCATCCAAGAGGGCACCTGGCATCTGGGGCAAGAAACACTGAGGAAAATGGCGTCGGCTGATGCCTTTATACCCGAATAACTGCCGCAGTGACGTCGGGTGAAGTGCGACACCAGCCGAAGCCAGACCCAGACTTTGGAATCCGGCCGACCGAAGGGCTGCCTGACGACAGGACAACCCATTTGTAAAGACTGCAGATGCATTCCTCTCGGACATCTACATTTATGGTAGGTACAAAACTGTACATGTCCTTCATGGATGCATCTGCAGTCATAACAACTGGGTTCTCCTGTCGTCAGGCAGCCCTTCAGTCGGCCGGATTCCAAAGTCCGGTCCGCTTCGCTGATGTCGCACTTCACCCGACGCCATCTCTGTTGGTCTGGTATAAAGGCATCAGCCGACGCCATTTTCCTCAGTCTTTCTTGCCGCGGCGCTCAAGCAGAAGCTGTTCGCAAGTGCCGGTCGGTCTGATCCAGAGATTACTTCTACCGAATACTACTTCGAAGACTTCTAAAGCTAAGTACCCCGTTGGGGACTCTTTCTTGCCTCAGCCGATGTCAGAAAAAGTTAATAATTGTTTAACCTGTGGGAAACAAATACCTCATAAAGATTTCCACTCTTATTGTCTGCCTTGTTTAGGCCCAGCCCACGACGTAGCAGCCTGTTCGGCCTGTGCTTCCTTCAACCGACGAACGCTTAGGCGTCGGTCGGAGTTTGCTGAACAGTTTTTCGGTTCTGATTTTGCGTACATTATGCCGTCGGATCCTCTGACTACCCAGTCTACCAAAAAACGCAAAGATAAAGACCGACACTCGCGGTCCGCGGTTTCGGTCGAAACCATGGTTAAGCAAACCGCGAGTGTCTCGGTTCGGCCGAAACCGAGAAAACTGATCAAAGTACAGCTGAATCTATCTCTACAACTGAGGCCCCTGCTACCACCCTTGAATCGGCCTCAGAAATTTTATCCACTACGGTGGTTGCCACTGACTTATCAGACACCATTCCCTTGGATGTCTCTACCCCAGCACGTGGTGCTGCTAGGCCTCCAGCAGCCATGTCCATTAAGGCCTTCGCCAGGGCTAAAGCAGCCAAGACTACTAAAACAGTGCCTGTTAAACCCCCTGCTACCAGGCCCTCCTCTAGTTCTCAAATGCTTACTCTGGCAGAAGATTTAATTTCATTAATTAGAGGATCTCAATCTCACCCAGACAGGGCCTCTCAGCCCCCAGAGAAGAGACCTAGGGCAGAGCCCCCTGAACCAGTGTCCTCTGATGATTCTGCCGATGAATCAGACATAACTGACCAGCCAGAGGCTCCTTTCTCCAATTTTGAAGACTCTGATGCTGAAGAATCCATTCCAGCTGTTTCCCCCCCAGAAGAATTCTCCTTTGGGGAAACCTTACATGCCATGCGAGAGCAGTTCCAATGGCAGCAACAGGATTTTTCAGACTCCAGAAAAGACTTAGGACCTTTCTGCACCTTCCACAGCACAGGCCCTTAGCTATACCTCCTGTTCTTTCTGTGGTGGATGATGCTTTCAATGATGTCTGCTCCGCACCAGATTCTTTACCTCCAGCCCCTGCCAAACCAGACAGATTTTACAGGGTGCCAGACACTCATCACCACCTTTACAAGGCCCCACTTGCAGACCCAGAAACTATATCCCAGGGTCCCAAGGCAGTAGCCGCGACCATAGCTAAAAACCCTATTCCTTCTGAAAGGGAAGCAAGGTCATTAGACAGATGGGGCAAAAGGTCTACACTTCAGCTACTCTCTCAGCTAGAGCTTTAAACTGTCAGTTTCACATGATACAATACCAAGAGTTTATGCTTGATCAGTTAACTAAAAGCTAACCACTGATGAATCTCTTGATAAGAAATATGTATTAGAAATGGTAAATAACATACAACAGGTTAGTAACCATTCCTTAAAATGTGGCTATGATGCACTGGAGGCTTCATTTAGATCAGCCATGACTGGCACAGTGATAAGAAGGCATGCTTGGCTAAAGGAGCAAGCTTTACCGGATCATGTTAAAGCTAAGCTGCTAGATGCTCCTATGGATAAGACAAGTTTGTTTGGTACACCTGCCCAGCAGGTTATGAAGAAAATGGAAGAAAAGGCAAAATCTGTTCAAACGGTTAAAGATTTCTTGCAGGTTCAACCCCCAAGGTTTAGCAGGAACTGGCCTGCCAAAAATTGGTCCTTTCCTGACTCCACAAGATCTCAAAGGGGCACGAATAGACGTTCCAGAGGCAGAAACCAATCCAGAGGAGGTGCCTACAGAGGACGACAGTGGCAAGGTAACAACAGAGGCACAGACACCACCTCTGCCACTACATCAACACAGCCACAGTGACTTAACCCTAAATCCGCCTACCAGGGAACAAATAGCAGCTCCTCTAGGCGGAAAGTTAACCTTATTTTCAAAGAACTGGCACTATATAACAAAAGACAAGTGGATTTTACGAACCATAGATCAAGGTTACCGGTTCCACTTCCACACTTTACCAGTCAAAAGAGGAATGCCAAATCTACCTCCAAATCAAAAACAGAGGCTCTACAACAGATAATGCAGTTAGCAAAAATGAGAGCTGTGGAAAGAGTGCCAACAGCAGAGCAAGGAAAGGGTTCTACTCCAGATTATTCCTAGTTCCAAGAAAGGAAAAAGTTGGAGACCAATTCTGGACCTGTCCACCTTAAATACTTACATCATTGTCCCAAAATTCAAAATGCTGACCCTACAGCAACTTCTTCCCATGTTGGGCAAGGAGTGTTGGCTGGTAACTCTAGATCTCAAGGAGGCATACCTGCACGTCCCCATTCGACCAATCTGCAGAAGATACCTCAGATTTCTTGCAGGATCAGAGCACTATCAATTCTCAGCATTGCCCTTTGGCTTATCTACTGCCCAGAGTATTCACAAAATGCCTGGCATCAGTAATCGCCCATTGCAGACTACAGGGAATTCAAATTTACCCATACCTGGACGACTGCCTGCTACAAGGGGACAACAAAAGCAAGCTAACAACAGATTTACAAAGGGTCATTTACTTGCTACAAGCACTGGGATACACAGTCAATTTACAAAAGTCAAGGCTGATACCATCCCAAACAAGGACATTCTTGGGCGTGGAATTGGACACAGTAAAACAAATGGCATTCCTAACTACAGAAAAACAAAAAGAACTCCCTCTTTACTTCTTGGCACTAACAAAACTGAACAAGTTAACAGCAAGAAAAGTACTGCAGGCCTTGGGCTTCATGGCATCATGCATAATCTTGGTCCCACTTGCCAGACTACATATGAGAAAACTACAGTGGTACCTAAAGAATTTATGGTCCCAACACAGACACAGCCTAGAAACAGAAATCCCACTAATTCCATGCTTAAAACAGGAGTTCCTATGGTGGGCTCAGGCATGCCAGTCAAACCCAGGGCTACCCTTTCGCAGATGTCAAGCAAGCCAGACCATCACAACAGACGCTTCAGACCTAGGATGGGGGCCCACATGCTGGACAAATGTGTGCAAGGATTGTGGACACAGGATCAACTTCACCTGCACATCAACCTAAAAGAAATGCTGGCAGTAAAACTGGCAATCCAAAAGTTCAGACCATTTCTCAAAGAGGGCCAGTTGATGATAAGGACAGACAACACCACAGTCATGTGGTACATCAACAAACAGGGAGGCACTCATTCATACCCCTATGCAGAATGACTTTGGAGCTGTGGACCCTGGCACTCAGCTACAACATCCAGTTACAGGCAATATTTGTACCGGAAAAGAGAATACTCTAGCAGACATATTAAGCAGAACCACATCGGATGCCCACGAATGGAAGCTGCACCCGGACATCTTCAAGACCATCTCAAAGAAATGGGGAATGCCTCAGATAGACCTATTAGCAGATCACCTCTCAATCACCAGCTCAAAAATTCTGCACAAGGACATTCCACCCACTAGCATGGAAAGTGGATTCGCTCTCCTTCAGCTGGAAAGGCCTAACAGCATATGCATTCCCACCTCTTCCCTTGATACACAAGGTATTACTAAAAATCAAGGAAAAACGTCCAAGGATAATCCTGATAGCTCCAAACTGGCCAAGACAACACTGGTACCCACTGCTGAGGAGCATGTCTCGGAACAATATGTGGCCAATACCCCTGATGCCTTTGATGTTAACTCAGAACAACTACAACATCATGCATCCAAACCTAAAAACGTTGCAACTGACTGCATGGAACATCACATAGCAGCAGCTAATCCAGAACTTTCCCAAAGAGTTAAAGACATTATTCTTGAAGCACGCAGACCTTCAACAAGAAGAAACGATGCTGGAAAATGGAAGAGGTTTGTCAGTTGGAGTACTGAAAGAGGAAAAGATGTGTCAAATGTAGATATGCCTAAATTCTGGAGTATCTGGCCGAACTTCTTCATTCAGGCCTGTCCTACTCCTCCATCAAGATACATGCATCAGCTATTTCAGCAGAATACAGCTTTGATCCACCTGTTTTTTCGCACCCTTTGCTCAGGCAGTTCCTCAGAGGAATCAAGAATGTAAAACCTCCAAGGAAACCACCTTTACCAGCTTGGGACTTAAACTTTGTGCTAGAAAAGTTGACACTATCACCCTTTGAACCAGCAGCAACAGCAGACCTACAACACCTGTCATGGAAAACTGCTTTCCTACTGGCAATTACTTCAGCAAGGAGGGTTTCAGAACTACAGGCCTTAATGGCAGTGCAACCCTTCCTAATCTTCCACCAAGATAGAGTGTCCATGAGGACTAATCCTACATTTATGCCTAAGGTGGTATCCAGAGTGTCTTTAAACCAGGCAATCCACCTACCTACCTTCTTTCCCAACCCACAAAACAGAGGGAAAGA
Organism: Protopterus annectens; assembly: GCF_019279795.1. Lineage (NCBI taxonomy): Eukaryota > Metazoa > Chordata > Ceratodontiformes > Protopteridae > Protopterus > Protopterus annectens. The sequence goes on from NC_056751.1 coordinate 600,502,871, forward strand.
ATACTGCATACTTTGGATGTACATAGACAGCTACGCTACTACTTGGACAGAACAAAAGTAGCAGAAAGACTGACCAACTTTTGTAGCCTATGCAACAGGAAGGGAAGGAAAAGCTATTTCCAAACAGACAATCTCCAAATGGATAGGAAATTGCATACGATTCTGTTACTCCTTCCATGGAAAACCAATTCCACAGAACATAAGACCTCATTCTACAAGGGCAACAGCCACTACCACAGCCTTCTTACGAGGAGTGGCAACCAAAGACATTATTGAGGCGGCTACTTGGACCTCCGTGCATACATTTGCCAAGCATTATAATTTGCCTCTATATTCCAGATCCCGAGCAGGGTTTGCCACTGCTGTACTGCAAGGGATCCTAAACACACCATAATCTAGTTTTATCCTCCTCCCTAGTTGGCTATGGTATTCTACCCAGTTGTTATGACTGCAGATGCATCCATGAAGGACATAGTACAGTTTTGTACCTACCATAAATGTAGATGTCCGAACTGGATAGCATCTGCAGTCAGGATTACCCTCCCTCCTTCCCTCTGTGGTACTCCTAGGGTGTTTACCCTCCTAATAGCTAGCTGGTGGGGGGGAGTCTTTTATGGTGTATTTGTTGGTATATATGTACATACATGCTTATTTTTGTGTTTACCTCTATCTTTTTGGAAACATTGGCATCTATCCAAATTTTAGCCTTCAAGAGGGCTACTGGCATCTGGGGCAAGAAACACTGAGGAAAATGGCGTCGGCTGATGCCTTTATACCCGAAGACCAACAGAGATGACGTCGGGTGAAGTGCGACATCAGCCGAAGCCGGACCCGGACTTTGGAATCCGGCCGACTGAAGGGCTGCCTGACGACAGGACAACCCAGTTGTTATGACTGCAGATGCTATCCAGTTCGGACATCTACATTTATGGTAGGTACAAAACTGTACTTTCTCCATGTTCTAATTTGATGTATTAAAGCTGATGTCCTTCAAGGATGCATCTGCAGTCCTAACATATGGGTTGTCCTGCCTCAGGCAGCCCTTCGGTCGGCCGGATTCCAAAGTCTGGGTCTGGCCTCGGCTGATGTCGCACTTCACCCGACGTCATAGCTGCTGTTTATTGGGTATAAAGGCATCAGCCGACGCCATTTTCCTCAGTCTTTCTTGCCGCGTGGTGCCCGAAGCAGAAGCTGATGTCCTTCATGGATGCATCTGCAGTCATAACAAGTGGGTTGTCCTGTCGTCAGGCAGCCCTGCAGTCGGCCGGATTCCAAAGTCCGGGTCCGGCTTCCCTGATGTCGCACTCCACCCCGCGTCATCTCTGTTGGTCTTCGGGTATAAAAGCATCAGCCGACGCCATTTTCCTCAGTCTTTCTTGCCGCGTGGCGCCCGAAGCAGAAGCTGTTCGCAAGTGCCGGTCGGTCGGATCCAGAGATTACTTCTACCGAATACTCTTCGAAGACTTCTAAAGCTAAGTACCCCGTTGGGGACTCTTTCTTGCCTCAGCCGATGTCAGAAAAAGTTAACAATTGTTTAACCTGTGGGAAACAAATACCTCATAAAGATTTCCACTCTTACTGTCTGCCTTGTTTAGGCCCAGCCCACGACGTAGCAGCCTGTTCGCCTGTGCCTCTTTCAACCGACGAACGCTTAGGCGTCGGTCGGAGTTTGCAGAACAGTTTTTGGTACTGATTTTGCGTACATTATGCCGTCGGATCCTCCGACTACCCAATCTTCCAAAATCGCATAGATAAACACCGACACTCGCGGTCCGCGGTTTCCGCCCGAACCACGGCAAAGCAAACCCCCAGTGTCTCGGTTTCGCCGAACCGAAAACTGCTCAAAGTACAGCTGAACCTATTCTTACAACTGAGGCCCCTGCTACAATTCTTGAATCGACCTCAGAAATTTTACCCACTACGGTGGTTGACTTATCAGACACCATCCCTTGGATGTCTCTACCCCAGCACGTGGTGCTGCTAGGCCTCCAGCAGCCATGTCCATTAAGGCCTTCGCCAGGGCTTAAGCAGCCAAGACTACTAAATCAGTGCCTGTTAAACCCCCCTCATCCAGGCCCTCTTCTAGTTCTCAAATGCTTTCTTTGGCAGAAGATTTAATTTCTTTAATTAGAGGATCTCAATCTCACCCAGACAGGGCCTCTCAGCCCCAGAGAAGAGACCTAGGGCAGAGCCCCTGAGCCAGTGTCTTCTGATGATTCTGCTGATGAATCAGACATAACTGACCAGCCTGAGGCTCCCTTCTCCAATTTTGAAGATTCTGATGCTGAAGAATCCATTCCAGCTGCTTCCCCACCAGAAGAATTCTCCTTTGGGGAAACCTTGCATGCCATGCGAGAACAGTTCCAATGGCAGCAACAGGATTTTTCAGACTCCAGAAAAGACTTAGGACCTTTCTGCACCTCCCACAGCACAGGCCCTTAGCTATACCTCCTGTTCTCTCTGTGGTGGATGATGCTTTCAATGATGTTTGCTCCGCTCCAGATTCGTTACGCCCAGCCCCTGCCAAACCAGACAGATTTTACAGGGTGCCAGATACTCATCACCACCTTTACAAGGCCCCACTTGCAGACCCAGAAACTATATCCCAGGGTCCCAAGGCAGTAGCGACCACAGCTAAAAACCCTATTCCTTCTGAAAGGGAAGCAAGGTCACTAGACAGATGGGGTAAAAGGTCTACACTTCAGCTACTCTCTCAGCTAGAGCTTTAAACTGTCAGTTTCACATGATACAATACCAAGAGTTTATGCTTGATCAGTTAACTAAAAAACTAACTACTGATGAATCTCTTGATAAGAAATATGTATTAGAGATGGTAAATAACATACAACAGGTTAGCAACCATTCCTTAAAATGTGGCTATGATGCACTGGAGGCTTCATTTAGGTCAGCCATGACAGGCACAGTGGTAAGAAGGCATGCATGGCTAAAGGAACAAGCTTTACCGGATCATGTTAAAGCTAAGTTGCTAGATGCTCCTATGGACAAGACAAGTTTGTTTGGTACACCTGCCCAGCAGGTTATGAAGAAAATGGAAGAAAAGGCAAAATCTGTTCAAACTGTTAAAGATTTCTTGCAGGTTCAACCCCCAAGGTTTAGCAGGAACTGGCCTGCCAAAAATTGGTCCTTTCCTGACTCCACAAAATTTCAAAGGGGCAGGAATAGACGTTCCAGAGGCAGAAACCAATCCAGAGGAGGTGCCTACAGAGGACGACAGTGGCAAGGTAACAACAGAGGCACAGACACAGCCACTGCCACTACATCAGCACAACCACAGTGACTTAATCCTAAATCCGCCTACCAGGGAACAAATAGCAGCTCCTCTAGGCGGAAAGTTAACCTTATTTTCAAAGAACTGGCACTACATAACAAAAGACAAGTGGATTTTACAAACCATAGATCAAGGTTACCGGTTTCACTTCCACACTTTACCAGTCAAAGAGGAATGCCAAATCTACCTCCAAATCAAAAACAGAGGCTCTACGCCAGATAATGGAGTTAGCAAACATGAGAGCTGTGGAAAGAGTGCCAACAGCAGAACAAGGAAAGGGGTTCTACTCCAGACTATTCCTAGTTCCAAGAAAGGAAAAAAGTTGGAGACCAATTCTAGACCTGTCCACCTTAAATACATACATCATTGTCCCAAAATTCAAAATGCTGACCCTACAGCAACTTCTTCCCATGCTGGGCAAGGAGTCTTGGCTGGTAACTCTAGATCTCAAGGAGGCATACCTGCACGTCCCCATTCGACCAATCTGCAGAAGATACCTCAGATTTCTTGCAGGATCAGAGCACTATCAATTCTCAGCATTGCCCTTTGGCTTATCTACTGCGCCCAGAGTATTCACAAAATGCCTGGCATCAGTAATCGCCCATTGCAGACTACAGTGAATTCAAATTTACCCATACCTGGACGACTGCCTGCTACAAGGGGACAACAAAAGCAAGCTGACAACAGATTTACAAAGGGTCATTTACTTGCTACAAGGACTGGGATACACAGTCAAATTTACAAAAGTCAAGGCTGATACCATCCCAAACAAGGACATTCTTGGGCTGAATTGGACACAGTACAACAAATGGCATTCCTGACTACAGAAAAACAAAAAGAACTTCCTCTTTACTTCTTGGCACTAACAAAACTGAACAAGTTAACAGCAAGAAAATTTCTACAGGCCTTGGGCTTCATGGCATCATGCATAATCTTGGTCCCATTTGCCAGACTACATATGAGGAAACTACAGTGGTACCTAAAGAATTTATGGTCCCAACACAGACACAGTCTAGAAACAGAAATCCCACTAATTCCATGCTTAAAACAGGAGTTCCTATGGTGGGCTCAGGCATGCCAGTCAAACCCAGGCCTGCCCTTCCGCAGATGTCAACCAAGCCAGACCATCACAACAGACGCTTCAGACCTAGGATGGGGGGCCCACATGCTAGACAAATGCGTGCAAGGATTGTGGACACAGGATCAACTTCACCTGCACATCAACCTAAAAGAAATGCTGGCAGTAAAACTGGCAATCCAAAAGTTCAAACCATTCCTCAAAGAGGGCCAGTTGATGATAAGGACAGACAACACCACAGTCATGTGGTACATCAACAAACAGGGAGGCACTCATTCATACCCCCTATGCAGAATGACCTTGGAGCTGTGGACCCTGGCACTCAGCTACAACATTCAGTTACAGGCAATATTTGTACCCGGGAAAGACAATACTCTAGCAGACATACTAAGCAGAACCACTTCGGATGCCCACGAATGGAAGTTGCACCCGGACATCTTCAAGACCATCTCAAAGAAATGGGGAATGCCACAGATAGACCTATTCGCATCACCTCTCAATCACCAGCTCAAAAAATTCTGCACAAGGACATTCCACCCACTAGCATGGAAAGTGGACTCACTCTCCTTCAACTGGAAAGGCCTAACAGCATATGCATTCCCACCTCTTCCTTTGATACACAAGGTACTACTAAAAATCAAGGAAGAACGTCCAAGGATAATCCTGATAGCCCCAAACTGGCCAAGACAACACTGGTACCCACTACTGAAGAGCATGTCTCGAACAACATGTGGCCAATACCCTGATGCCTTTGATGTTAACTCAGAACAACTACAGCATCATACATCCAAACCTAAAACGCTGCAACTGACTGCATGGAACATCACATAGCAGCAGCTAATCCAGAACTTTCCCAAAGAGTTAAAGACATTATTCTTGAAGCACGCAGACCTTCAACAAGAAAGAACTATGCTGGAAAATGGAAAAGGTTTGTCATTTGGAGTACCGAAGAGGAAAAGATGTGTCAAACATAGATATGCCTAACATTCTGGAGTATCTGGCGAACTTCTTCATTCAGGCCTGTCCTACTCCTCCATCAAGATACATGCATCAGCTATTTCAGCAGAATACAGCTTTGATCCACCTGTTTTTCAACCCTTTGCTCAGGCAGTTCCTCAGAGGAATCAAGAATGTAAAACCTCCAAGGAAACCACCATTACCAGCTTGGGACTTAAACTTTGTGCTAGAAAAGTTGACACTAGCACCCTTTGAACCAGCAGCAACAGCAGACCTACAACACCTGTCATGGAAAACTGCTTTCCTACTGGCAATTACTTCAGCAAGGAGGGTTTCAGAACTACAGGCCTTAATGGCAGTGCAACCCTTCCTAATCTTCCACCAAGATAGAGTGTCCTTGAGGACTAATCCTACATTTATGCCTAAGGTGGTATCCAGAGTATCTTTAAACCAGGCAATCCACCTACCTACCTTCTTTCCCAACCCACAAAACAGAGGGAAAGAATACTGCATACCTTGGATGTACATAGACAGCTACGCTACTACTTGGACAGAACAAAAATAGCAGAAAGACTGACCAACTTTTGTAGCCTATGCAACAGGAAGGGAAGGAAAAGCTATTTCCAAACAGACAATCTCCAAATGGATAGGAAATTGCATACGATACTGTTACTCCTTCCATGGAAAACCAATTCCACAGAACATAAGACCTCATTCTACAAGGGCAACAGCCACTACCACAGCCTTCTTACGAGGAGTGGCAACCAAAGACATTATTGAGGCGGCTACTTGGACCTCCGTGCATACATTTGCCAAGCATTATAATTTGCCTCTTTATTCCAGATCCCGAGCAGGGTTTGCCACTGCTGTACTGCAAGGGATCCTAAACACACCATAATCTACCTTTTCCTCCTCCCCTAGTTGGCTATGGTATTCTACCCACTTGTTATGACTGCAGATGCATCCATGAAGGACATAGTACAGTTTTGTACCTACCATAAATGTAGATGTCCGAACTGGATAGCATCTGCAGTCAGGATTACCCTCCCTCCTTCCCTCTGTGGTACTCCTAGGGTGTTTACCCTCCTAATAGCTAGCTGTCGGGGGGGAGTCTTTTATGGTGTATTTGTTTGTATATATGTACATATATGCTTATTGTTGTGTTTACCTCTATCTATTTGGAAACATTGGCATCTATCCAAATTTTACCCTGCAAGAGGGCTACTGGCATCTGGGGCAAGAAACACTGAGGAAAATGGCGTCGGCTGATGCTTTTATACCCGAAGACCAACAGAGATGACGTCGGGTGGAGTGCGACATCAGCCGAAGCCGGACCCGGACTTTGGAATCCGGCCGACTGCAGGGCTGCCTGACGACAGGACAACCCACTTGTTATGACTGCAGATGCTATCCAGTTCGGACATCTACATTTATGGTAGGTACAAAACTGTACTTTCGCAAGTGCCGGTCAGTCAGATCCAGAGATTTCTACTACCGAGGACTTCTAAAAAGCTAAGTACCCCGTTGGGGACTCTTTCTTGCCTCAGCCGATGTCAGACAAAGTAAGTAATTGTTTAACTTGTGGGAAACTAATACCTCATAAGGATTTCCACTCTTACTGCCTTCCTTGCTTAGGCCCAGACCACGACGTATCAGCTTGTCTAGCCTGTGCTTCCTTCAACCGACGAACACTTAGACGTCGGTCGGAGTTTGCAGAGGAGTTTTTTGGTCCCGCCTTTGCATACAAAATGCCGTCGGAGACTCCGACTTCTCAGTTAGCTAAAAAGTGCAAGGAAAAGGACCGACACTCGCGGCCCGCGGTTTTGGCTGAAACCACGGTTAGGCCAGCCGCGAGTGTCTCGGTTTCGGCTGAAACCGATCCCCCGGTTCTTCCTTCGGCCGAAAGCATGCCTCCGATAGCCGAGGCCTCACAGAGCATGGCTGAATCTGCTACTGAATTTACTGCTACAGAAACAGGCACCCAGGATTTGTCAGACACTATCCCTTTAGACATATCTACCCCTGCACGTGAGGCTGCTAGACCCCCTGCTTCTATGTCTATCAAGGCTTTTGCCAGGGCTAAAGCAGCTAAATCTTCTAAGGCCTTACCTACTAAAATTCCTGCACATAGGCCTACTTCTAGTTCCCAAATGCTCAGCCTGGCTGAGGATCTCATTTCTTTGATCAGGGGATCCCAACCTCACCCAGACAGGGCCTCTCAGCCCCCTCCAGACAAAAGGCCTAGGACTGAACCCCCGGAACCTGTCTCTACAGATTACTCCTCGGATGACTCAGACATTTCAGACCCTCACGAAGGCCCATATTCTCCTTATGAGGATTCTGATGCAGAAGACTCCATTCCTTCTGCTTCTCCTCCTGAAGAATTTTCCTTTGGGGAAACTTTGCATGCTATGAGGGAACACTTCCAATGGCAGGGCCAGGATTTTTCAGATTCAAGGAAAAGGCTTAGGACCTTTTTACACTTACCACAGCATAGGCCTTTAGCCATTCCGCCAGTACTAACAGTTGTTGATGATGCATATAATGATGCCTGTACTGCCCCTGATTCTCTTCCTCTGGCCCCTGCCAAACCAGACAGATATTACAGGGTCCCGGACACACATTACCATTTGTATAAGGCTCCTGTTGCAGACCCTGAAACCATTTCACAGGGCCCTAAAGGTGTGGCAGCTGCCTCTGCCAAAAACCCTCTTCCCTCTGAAAGGGAATCTAGAGCATTAGAGAGATGGGGTAAAAAGGTTTATACTTCTGCTACTCTTTCGGCCAGGGCCTTGAACTGTCAATTTCACATGATTCAGTACCAGGAATTTTTGTTATACCAGATAAACAAAAAACTGTCTTCTCCTGAACCTTTAGATCGCAAGTCCCTTCAGGATTTGGTACATAACTCTCAGCAGGTCAGTAACCATTCCTTAAAATGTGGCTATGATGCACTGGAGGCTTCCTTTAGATCAGCTATGACTGGAACAGTGATTCGAAGGCATGCCTGGTTAAAAGAGCAATCCTTACCAGACCATGTTAAGTCAAAACTTCTAGATGCTCCCATGGAGAAACAAAGTTTGTTTGGCTCCCCTGCACAGGAGGTTCTAAAGAAGGTGGAAGAAAAAGCAAAATCTGTCCAAACAGTCAAGGAATTCTTACAGGTCCAACCTCCGAGGTTTAGCCGAAATTGGCCTTCGAAGAATTGGTCCTTTCCAGACAACTCCAGAGCCCAGAGAGGCAGAAATAGACGCCCCAGAGGCAGAGGTCAATCTAGGGGTGCCTACAGGGGACGTCAGTGGCAACCTACCAACCAGAGAAATACTGCCACAGATTCAACTACAACAACTTCCACAGAGCAGACACAATGACTTGGCTCTAGTTCTGCCTACCAGGGAACAACTGGAAGCACCCTTGTGCAGAAAGCTAGCCTTATTCTCCGACAACTGGCATTACATTACAGGAGACAAATGGACTTTACAAACAATAGACAAGGGCTACAGGTTTCACTTCCACACTCTACCAAAAAAGAGAGGAATGCCAAACCTACCACCAAGCCAAAAAACTGACGCTCTCAGACAAGTCAACAACTTACTAAGGATGAGAGCTATAGAAGAGGTACCACCTATGGAACAAGGCCAATGATTTTACGCCAGGCTTTTCCTTGTACCAAGAAAAGAAAATCAATGGAGACCTATTCTAGACTTGTTCGCACTGAACACATACCTCATTGTTCCAAAATTCAAAATGCTGACCCTCCAGCAGCTTCTTCCCATGCTGGGCAAGGAGTCTTGGCTGGTGACTCTAGATCTCAAGGAGGCATACCTGCACGTCCCTATACGACCAGATTGCAGAAGACACCTCAGATTTATTGCAGGATCAGAGCATTATCAATTCTCAGCATTGCCTTTTGGCTTATCTACTGCGCCCAGAGTATTCACGAAATGCCTGGCATCAGTAATTGCTCATTGCAGACTTCAGGGAATTCAAATTTACCCATACCTGGACGACTGCCTAATACAAGCGGACAACAAGGCAAAATTAACAAAAGATTTGGAAAAGGTCATACAACTGTTGCAAGCTTTGGGATACACAGTCAACATGCAAAAGTCAAGACTACAACCATCCCAAAGGATAACATTCTTGGGTGCAGAACTGGTTACAACAACTCAGATGGCTTTTCTCACAGAAGAAAAACAAAAGCAACTACCAGCCTACTTCATGACATTAACAACACAAACTCGGCTTACTGCAAGAAAAGTCCTGCAAGCCCTGGGCTACATGGCATCATGCATAATATTGGTTCCACATGCCAGGCTGCATATGAGAAAGCTACAATGGTACCTAAGGAATGTATGGTCTCAACACAAGCACAGTCTAGAAGCCCAGATTCCAATAATTCCATGCCTGAAGCAAGAATTCCTGTGGTGGGCTCAGGCCTGTCAGTGCAACAGAGGCTTGCCTTTCCACAGACCTCATCCAAGCCAGACCATCACCACGGACACCTCAGACCTAGGATGGGGGGCACACATGGTGGACAAGTGTATTCAAGGCCTATGGACCCAAGACCAGCTGAATCTACACATAAATCTAAAGGAGATGCTGGCAGTGAAAAATGCGATCCAGGCATTCAGACCACTCCTTCAACGGGGTCATTTGCTGATAAGGACCGACAATACCACAGTCATGTGGTACATCAACAAACAGGGAGGTACACATTCATATCCTCTATGCCGGATGGCAATGGACCTGTGGAATGTGGCCCTGAATCTCAACATTCAACTTCAGGCCAGATTTGTACCAGGAAAAGAAAATTCTCTAGCAGACACCTTAAGCAGAACTACCACGGATGCTCACGAATGGGTGCTGCATCCAGATATCTTCAAGGCCATAACAAAGAAATGGAGACTACCAGAGATAGACCTGTTCGCCTCCCCACACAACCACCAATTGAAGAAATTCTGCACAAGAGCATACCACCCACTTGCTTGGAGGGTGGACTCCCTTTCCTTCAGCTGGAAAAACCTGACAGCATATGCATTTCCACCTCTTCCCTTGATGTACAAAGTTCTACTGAAGGTCAGAGAGGATCAGCCAAGGGTCATCCTGATAGCTCCAGTCTGGCCGAGGCAACATTGGTACCCGCTACTGAGAAGTATGTCTCGGACACACGCATGGCCTCTACCTCTATGTCCCTTACTTCTAACACAGGACAACTACAAGATCCTACATCCAAACTTGAAAACACTGCAGCTAGCTGCTTGGAATATTGCATAAAACAAAATAACCCAGGTTTATCCCAGAGGGTTAAGGACATTATCCTGGAGGCACGCAGACCTTCCACAAGGAAGACTTATTCAGCTAAGTGGAAAAGATACCTCATTTGGAGTGCAGCAAAGGGAGAAAATGTATCATTGGCAAACATATAGCACACATCCTGGAATATTTAGCAGAACTGTTCCACAATGGCCTGTCTTACTCCTCCATTAAGATTCATGCATCAGCAATTTCAGCAGAATACAACATGGATCCTTCTGTTTTCTCTCATCCTCTACTCAGGCAGTTCTTGAGAGGAATCAAAAATGTAAAACCTCCAAGGAAGCCACCTTTACCTACATGGGATCTCAACTTTGTGCTGGAAAAGTTAACACTTCCTCCTTTTGAACCAGCAGCAACAGCAGAATTACAGTTCTTGTCTTGGAAAACTGCTTTCCTGCTAGCAATCACTTCAGCAAGAAGGGTATCTGAGTTACAGGCATTAATGGCAGTACAACCCTTCCTTATCTTCCATCAGGACAGAGTCTCTCTGAGAACTAACCCTACCTTTATGCCAAAAGTGGTCTCCAGAGTATCATTGAACCAAGCAATTCATTTACCTACATTCTTCCCCAACCCACAGAACAGGGGGGAAAGACTACTACATACCTTGGATGTGCATAGACAATTACGCTACTATCTGGACAGAACTAAGACCAGCAGAAAAACTGACCAGCTTCTGGTAGCATATGCAACAGGAATGCAAGGAAAAGCAATTTCAAAACAGACAATCTCAAAATGGATAGGAAATTGCATTCGTTTTTGCTATTCCTTTCATGGAAAGACAACTCCTGAATATATCAGACCTCATTCCACAAGAGCTACAGCCACCACTACAGCTTTCCTACGAGGAGTGGCTACCAAAGACATTTTAGAAGCTGCTACTTGGAGCTCCGTGCATACATTTGCCAAGCATTATAATCTTCCCTTATATTCTAGATCCCGAGCAGGTTTTGCAACTGCTGTTTTGCAAGGGATCTTAACTACACCATCTTTATCTTAGTGCCTCCTCCCCCAGTTTGGCTATGGTATTCTACCCATATGTTAGGACTGCAGATGCATCCTTGAAGGACATAGTACAGTTTTGTACCTACCATAAATGTAGATGTCCGATAGGTATGCATCTGCAGTCACGATTACCCACCCCCCTTCCCCTCTGTGGTATTCCTAGGGTATTTACCGCTCTTTTAGCTAGCTGGGGGAATCTATTATGGTGTATTTGTTTGTATATATGTGTATATATATATATATATATATATATATATATATATATATTATATTGTTTGCTCTCTACTGTTTGGAATTATTTGCATTTATCCAAATTTAGCCTTCCTAGAGGGCACCTGGCATCTGGGGCAAGAAACACTGAGGAAAATGGCGTTGGCTGCTGCCTTTATACCCAATAAACAGCAGCTATGACGTCGGGTGAAGTGCGACATCAGCCGAGGCCAGACCCAGACTTTGGAATCCGGCCGACCGAAGGGCTGCCTGAGGCAGGACAACCCATATGTTAGGACTGCAGATGCATACCTATCGGACATCTACATTTATGGTAGGTACAAAACTGTACTTTCTGTTTATTTTGGGAAACCGTAAATCTTTTATTAGGCATGAATTTATTTCTTTAAGTATATTCATTTCTGGTGACAGTTGTATTGAGGTTGTATATAGGATCTTGGGCAGTAAAAGCATTTTTATTAACTGTAGACTATCTTCCAATGTTAATATTATTTTGTTCCAGTTTTCCACAAAGATTTTAATTGTATTGATGATATTATTGTAGTTTTCTTAGACTAATTCATTATTATCCTTACATACCTCAATTCCTAGGTATTTTAAGGTAGATTCTTGTTTCCCTATGATGTGGTCCCCCTTAGTCTGCAGTTCTTTTTTTATTTAAAAATAAAAATTTTGATTTTGATTTATTGAAATTGAGTCCTGAAGTCATGTAAAATTTGTCAGTTAGTATATCTAATTCTTCTAATGTCTCTTTTGTATTAGATAATGTTAGTAATATGTCATCGGCAAATAGTATTACTTTAGAATTGTGTTGTTCATAAACATCCATTCCTTTGATTTTTATATTGTTACTAATTGAGTCTACCAATATTTCAATAGCCAGAGCAAGTAGAATCGGTGACATAGAACATCCTTGTTTAGTGCCTTTTGTTATATGTATAGATTCAGAGGTAAAAGGACCCAACTTGACATGCACTAAATTGTTTCTATATATATTCTTTAGGAGATGAACAAAGGATGCAGGAAATTCAAATAACATTAGGAGTTTGAATAAATAGTCCCAATTTAGGGAATCAAAGGCTTTTCTCTATATCTAAGCCAATTATGTGTTTCTTTATTTTCTTTATTAACATAATCCTATAAGAGAAATTATCCTTTTAAAATTGCCGTGCGTGTTTATGATGTGTAAATTCAGTTTGATCATTATTTATTGTTTTGGGTAGTGGTATTTTCATTCTGTTAGTTAATATGGTCATAAATATATTGTAGTCATTATTTAATAATGATATAGGTCTGTATGAGGTACAGAGGTTTGGGGATTTGTTTTCCTTTAGGATTGCTGTGATTAAGGAGTATCTCCAAGAGGGTAGTATTAAAGCTTGTGACTGAATTTCTAATAGAGTTTTATGGAAGAGGGATAGTATCTTTGAAGGAAAAAGTTTATATATTTTCATAATTATGCCATCTATACCTGGAGCTTTATTATTTTTACCCTCTTTTATTGTATCTGTAACTTATTTGTAGGATATGGGTGCTTGCAGATCTACTTTTAATTTTTCTCGTGTTTTTTTTTATATTAGAACATTTTTCATCTAGATTTAATTGATCGATATGTATATATATTTTTTGGAAATGTTCCATATAGTATGTATCAGAGACATTTTTCCCTTTCTTTTCATGGAAGATACTTTTAATGTTGTTAGCTTTTGATTGTATTTTCATTCTTGTGGATACATTTTGTAGATATTTGGGAGAAGTGGGCAAGGTATTAATTTTTAGTTTTTCTAAAGCTAAACTAGTTTTATGTGTTAGAATTTCATTGTATTTATTGTTTAATACTTCTACTTTTTCATCTCCAAATGATTTTGATTTTTTTCAGCTTTTACTGACAAAAGTTTGGATTGTAGATCTAACAATTCAGAATCCCATTCTCTAATTTTTTTTAATACCAAGTTAGGGTTTTACCATATATGTAAGCTTTTAATGAGTCCCATGTCATTATTTTATTTATCTCTGTGATGTAATTACTATCTAAGAAGAACTGTAATTCAGATAATAACCAGGGTTTGAACTCTTTAATTTTAGTTATATATGCTGGAATTCTGGAGTTAAAGATTAATGGTTTGTACCCATTTTGATGTTTTAGTATCAATGAATTGTGGTTTGAAAAGGGGCAGGGAGTGATTGAGAAATTAATGATTTTAGAGTGTAAGTCATGGGCAACAAATATTTTATGTATTCTTGTTTGGGTACCAAATCTGTGATCTTGATGGGAAAACAACAAAGATTTATCTTCTTTAAATTTGAAAGTATCTACAAGATGAAATTATTCTACCCACTTGTTTAAAGCTTTTGATACAGCAGATGTATGCGGTTCCCTATTGAAACCGCAAAGGTCCACTTACCCAAATACGGAAACGTCGTCCTGAAGCACGAAATCCGAAATGTCAAATCGTCATGGTTGACCCTTCTGCGGTATAGCTCCGTAAGGTAGGTGTGCGATAATTACGGACCTTAGAGTTAGGTTCTAGGTTAAGGTAAGTGCATAGATAGTAATGTATGTAAGGTTTAGTGTAGGGTTAGAAGTAGGGTTTTGTTAAGTGTATGTGTGTGGATTATCTATTTTGTTTGGGTATAGCTCCTTAAGGTAAGTGTGCGATGTGTACGGACCTTAGGGTTAGGGTTTAGGTTAAGGTAAGTGCATACATAATATAATATGCAAGATTTACTTTAGGTTTAGAAGTAGGGTTTTGGTTAGTATATGTATGTTTATTTATTTTGTTTGGGTAGGTAGTATGTAGCGGGCGGTGGAGTTGGGCAACTATGACGTTTTGAGATTTTGAATTTTGCAGTTTAGGGCGTTCGGTGTATTCGCGGTTCATGTAATATGTGTCGATGTTTACATATTCTGTGACTAGGACTTTTGCGGTTCTAATGTAGAACCGATGTATGCAGTGGTCTTTTATTTGTAGTTTCAGAAATATCAAATATACAGTTAAAATCGGGTCTAGATTAGATGATTGACCGTCCACAACTGCGAACACCTAATGAGCGACACATAAATGTCGAAGTACGAAAAACACGAAGGATGTAAATATCGAAGACCGAAATGCCGAACATATTTATGTGGACAGCAGGATGATCGTGGGGAAGAGGAAATGTATCCTTTTCCTCACTGTAGTGCGATCTCGGAGTTGGTATTTATAAGTAGAGGGGGTGTGGGGGTGCAGTGGGGCTTGCCTCCCTGCAAAAGTGTGATTAATAAAGTTTGTTTTTGTAGGTTTTACTTGCATGTGTGGTGCTGTTGTTAAAACTGCATTTGGCGTTCCGATACTTACATCCTTCGCATTTTTCGTAGTTCGGCATTTGTGTTGCTCATTAGGTATTCGTGGTTGTGGACATTCGGTTTTACAATTTAGAACCGTTAAAATCTCCTCCTAATATTAAGTTGCCTTTATAATGGAAATGAAATCCAAGTGTTTTATAACCGATGTCCTTCAAGAATGCAACTGCAGTCATAACATATGGGTTGTCCTGCCTCAGGCAGCCCTCGGTCGGCCGAATTCCAAAGTCTGGGTCCGGCGTCGGCTGGTGTCGCCTCCTCTCCGACGTCACAGCGGCTGGAGTATAAAGGCATCGGCCGACGCCATCTTCTTCAGTCTTTCTTGCCGCGTGGTGCCCGAAGCAGAAGCAGTTCGCAAGATTGGCTACGGTCCATATTCTGTTATATTTAACTATTACTAATGCCATAAGGGCTTCTTTATCTTCATACTTATAAATGATTTCTGGGTTAATCACATTTGTTTTCTGTAAAATTGTTACCCCTTTTGTCTTAGTCTTATAAGTGGATTGTGCCAATATTGTATATTCCTTAGGATTCCATTTGTAATTGTCATTTTCATTTGACAACCACGTGGCCAAAGTGGTTAGAAAAACATTTTATATAGCCCACCTAATCATGAAGGGATTCACATCTAGATCAGGGGAGGTCATCGTGCCTCTTTACTCATCCCTCATCAGGCCCATAATTGAGTACAATGCCCCTTTTGGGATGTACCTTACCAGACACCTGCAGCAACTGGAAAGACCCCAAAAGTACCTCACCAAGAGGATCAAAGGGCTCAAACAGATGCCATATGCTGCCCGGTTAAAGAAACTCCAGCTCTACTCAGTGGCATACCGCCTGTTCAGAGGCGATCTGTGCCTGACGTATAAAGCCATGTCCAACCCGGAATTAATGGACATGCTGCACCTCAGAAAATCCAAATCCCATCGAGCTGCGTGCTCGAGAGACTTGAACCTCAGCACCGAAATAAATAGGACATGCTGGAGGGACAGATTCATAACCCAGAGGCTCCCTTCACTCTGGAATAAAGTCCCATTCCAGGTTAGGCAGAGTCCCTCATTGACTCTCTTCAAGAGGAATCTTGATGAGTGGATGGGAGATCGTAGGTTTACCCCGGGTATCACTTCTGTGTCACTGTTAGACAGAGGCACAGTATACTAACCTCGAAAAAGGGCATAGCAAAATAAATTTAAAATGGGTGGCGAAAGCCAAACACATTCTGGCTAGGCTTATAAATGCCCTAGGGCAGATAGCCTAGTATGAACCTAAATGAGCTTCTTGAAGGAAGACAATTTGTGCTTGGTTCAATTTTAAATATTTCTGTAGATTTGATCTCTTTCTAGGATTGTTTAAGCCATTGATATTTAAAGATAGTTAAATTCACCTTATGTTTTTTAGACTGTGTATTTGTTGTTTTATTGTGACTATTAAACATTTTCCTGTGATAATTATGAAGTATATGTTTGAGCTTTTAAAGGAAATTATCAGTTTTTTACTTTGAATGTTTACCAATAAAGTAATGTTTTGGTCAGGCATACTGAAAATGTTTTTGTGAAATAAATTTAAATTAACAAATGTTAACAAAACTAAGATCCACACTAGCCATGGAATGAAAATCATTCCTAATCTGATGGATAAACCTAAGTCCATCAGATTATCACTCATACCTTGACAATCTGGAACATCTGAGCTCCATGAATTGAATTATCATATGGAGAATATTTGTAATAGGAATAAGCAATATTTATATTATTTTGAACAGTTATAGTACTATTGTAGATTAGACAGAATTCTAATATATAAATGTATACTTATTGTTTAAGCAATACTGCGGTGGTTGTACTGCGGTAGCATTGTCGCCTCATAGCAAGACGTTGTCCCGTTCGATTCTCAGCTAGAGCATCTTCTGTGTGGAGGCATACGTGAATGGGGCGTGCCTTCGTTGAAGGTTGTGCGTCAGGGCTGGTAACCCGGTACATAAAAATCCACTACCAATCATTAGCAGACCGGAGTTCCGCTGTGGCGACCCCTAACCAGGAAAAGCCGAAAGACACAAACATACTTATTGTATAAGCAATTAATATTTACATGAAAGATAGATGACAAACAATTCAATCATAGTAAAGTAGGATGCATCATATATAAAACCTCAGTAAAAGATTATAGCACACAGTTATTTAACATATTCACCCTTATCTATGGTCTTTCAAAACTTATTACTTAATATAAATAGATGGTAATAATATTTATACCTAATGTTTATAATACAATGTGTTTTACTGGATATATCAGAAGTTATATTTCATTGTTTGCCAGCATTTAATTAATCACTTTGTTTGTTGCTAACTTACTTTAAAAACATCGTTTGTTTTATATGAACATAGATGAAATTTAGTGCATTTTAATTATCACTGCATCCCTCTTCCCCCCCATTTCCTACACATAAGGATGTTCATATCTCTCATTTCCTCTTATAAAATGAGTGAAATTATAGGTTAAAAACAACAAATTCACTTATTGTGATTAATGATTACACGTTCCCTTTTCATATTCATAAATTGCCATTTTTATGGCATATACTGAATGTTTTTAGTTTTAAATGCGAACATTCTATTTTGTATAATCAGCAAAGGTTAAACTGAGTGATTGTCAATTTAATACTATTTGTTCAGAATGTGATTGTTACGTTCTGTGACATTCCTAGTTCAGGCTTCTATTGTTTCCCCTGAATAACTTTCTCAGTTTGATGTTTATAAAACATTACTTACCTTGGTAACAGCTTAAGTATTATGTTTGCTCAAGATGGGTTACAAAGCCACAATTCAAGTTAAAGCAATTATATAACTTGTTATGCACATTTACTTGTATGAGAAAATCATCATGCTTCCCCTTGATGTTCAAAATAGTGTATGCCATTTGTGACAAGTTAAAACAGTAGTGTTATTATACACAGAACCATGTTATTAAATTGAGTGTCTATTGTGAATTTAATACTATTTGTTCAGAATATGATTGTTGCATTCTGTGACATTTCAAGTTCAGGCTTCTATTGTTATTGTTGAACAACTCTTGTCAGTTTGATGTCGTGTATAAACATTAGTTACCTTGGTAACCGCTTAAGTATTGTATATGGTCAAGATGGGTTACAAAAACTACAATTCAAGTTAAAGGAATTCCATGACTTTTTATGCTTATTTTATTATATAAGAAAATCATCATGCTTCCCCTTGATGTTCAGTGTAATGTATGTCATTTATGACAAGTTAAGACAGTAGTGTTATTATACCTAAGCCCATGTTATTAAATCCTCCCTTTAATATCTAAATTCAGCAGACTGCTTCATGTTATATGACGATTATATATTTTATGTCTAGATTTACTGAAGTCATACATTACATAACTATTGATGTTAAGTTGTCTATCTCGCCTTCGTTCTTGCTGGTTGGGATCGGAGCCGATCCTCTGCTCCGACTCGGCCATCTTCAATAGCTGTTTACTGGCTCGAGGCTACCCCTTATCCCATGATGCCTAGCGATAGCTACTCTGATCTCGTTTGCCGCTTCAGCTGCGAGGTGTCGTTTTTCTGGCTCAGGCTTGTATAGAATTTTTTGTGTAAATTCTTACTAGAATTTAACTACTCTGGTATCTTATTATTAGCGATAGTGTTATTACTGTGGTAGATAATTGTTTATTCTGTAGTATCCCTCCTTTTTTGTAGAATTCGTTTAACTTAGAGAGTTCTCCCCCACCCCTTCCCGGGTTAGCCGTTTAACTTAGAGGCTTTCCTACTGCTTTTTTCTCATAGGCTAGCCATTTAAATTAGAGGTTTTCCTATTACCTTCTTAAAAAAAAAAAAAACTTTATCTATATCCTTTCTAGCTAGTACTTGTGTGCCTTTTCAGTAGGTGTGTTTTTCATTCTTGTAGAACTGAATATTGCTCTTTTTTATTGTTGGTTAAATTGGTTGGTTTCCTTTCTCCAGTACAGTATGTCCAAGGAATCTGAGGTTTCTGGGTTTAAGAAGGGTGACTCATGCTGTCAGAAAATGTCTCTGACAGATGGGCACACTTTTTGCGTCTATTGTTTAGGCGCTGTGCACCTTCAGGACTCTTGTTCTGTCTGCCAAGCGTGGGACTACACAATCACAATCTGCTCCCAGCTAGGCTTTACAATAAGTTTCGAAAAATCCGCCTTGTTGCCCTGTCAATCTATCACTTACATAGGAGCAGACTTGGACACAAGGGATATGTTTGCAAGGCTACCACTAGAAAGGATGTCCACAATTCGTCAGCAAGTACAGATTCTGATGCAGAGCAAAAGGATCCAAGTCAGGTACGTCCTTCAAACTCTGGGTTCCATGGCAGCAGCCATTCTTTTAATCCCACTAGCGTGCTTTCATATGAGAATTCTTCAGTGGCTTCTGTTCACGCAGTGGTCTTTCCAAGAGCTACCCATGACTCACATGATCCTGATCACGGATGCATGCAAAAGACATCTTTCTTGGTGGATGGTCTCCCCACTAATTACTCGGGGCAGATCTTTCATTCAACCCCCTCTGGTAGCCACAGTGACGACAGATTAGACGTGATAGAGTGGGGGGGCGGCATTATCTGAGCCAGACAGTTCAAGGCACTTGGCAACCTCACGAGTACCATCTGCACACAAATGTCCTGGAAATGAGAGTCGTGCTCCTGGAGTTGTAAGCCCTTCAAGACTCTCTTCCTTCTGGGACCATTGCTATTCAAACAGACAACATGTCAGTGGTGTGGTACATCAACAAGCAGGGCGGAACCAGATCCTACCCCCTATGTCGAGAAGCACTCAGACTTTGGCAGTGGGCGATTTCCTCCCAACGTTTTCTGATTACGAGGCACATCCCTGGGAGATCCAACGTCATAGCGGACAGACTCAGCAGAGCTATTCTCATGCCTCACGAGTGGTCTCTGAATCAGAAAGTTGCAGATCTTAATTTCCTCAAATGGGGACAGCCTTGCTGTGATCTTTTTGCCACCCCCTTCAACAGCAAATGCAGCAACTACTTCTCCCTTCTTCTGCTTCCAGGTCACGTACCCAGAGATGCTCTAGTCCATGTTTGGCCTCAGGGACTTCTTTATGCCTTTCCTCCGTTTCCTGTGATACTGAAACTCATACAGAAAGCAAAGTCGTTGGGTTGCAAAATAATCCTCATTGCCCCCCTACTGGCCTCGACAGATATGGTTCCCATTCCTGCACCATTACCTTTTCGATCAACCCTGGACCCAATTCCAGATGACCTGATTCATCAGTCAGGCGGGTTGCATCAATCCCTCCAAACTCTCCAGCTCACAACTTGGTTGCTCCACTTCCAACTTTAGCCAGGCTTCCCAGCATATCCCCAGCAGTACATGAAATTGTAGTCTCTTCTCACAAGTCTACAACAAAGAAAACTTATGCTAGCAAATGGAAACATTTTTCTTGTTTGGCAGAGGCTAGGAATGTGGATCCCTTTTCAGCCCCAGTCCATGAAATTCTGGAATTCCTAGCACAGCTGTTTCACTCCAGGTCCGCTGCCGCTACGATCAGGGTACAATTAGCAGCCATTTCTAACTTTCATGTTGGTTTGTCAAATTCTAACATTGTCTCATAAGCTCTGTAAAGCTTTTTTTGAGAGGGACAACTCTTCTTAGGCCTCCAGTGAGAGATCCCCCTCCTCCTTGAGACCTTAATTTAGACCTAACTTCCTTAATTCTGCCCCCTTTTGAACCAGCAGCGTCCTGCTCCATCAAGTTTCTATCTTGGAAGACACTCTTTCTGGTAGCTATTACTTCAGCCAGAAGCGTCTCCGAACTTCAGGCACTATGTGTTCGTCCTCCCTACTTGGTTTTTCATAAGGACAGGGTTGCTCTGAGGACTAAGCCTTCATTTCTTCCTAAAGTCTGCTCAGAAAATAATTTAAACCAATCTATAGATCTTCCTGTGTTTTTCCCTAATCATACCAACAAGGCAGAGTACAAACTACACCAATTGGACGTTCATAGACGATTGTGTTTTTACCTGCACAGAATTAAAGAAATAAGGAAGTCTGATTAATTATTCCTTTCTTATGCCTTAGGCAAACAAGGTCTCCCAGTGTCCAAGGTAACCTTGTCTAGATGGTTGTCCGACACTATTGCTTTCATTTATCAGTTAAGGAACAAAGAATTACCTATTAAACCGAAAGGTCATTCTACTAGGGCCTTGGCCACCTCTGTAGCCTTCCGGTCTAGGTTGCCCATGGATTCTATCTGTGCAGCTGCCACGTGGGCAAACCCTCATACCTTTATTTCTCATTACAAGCTGGATGTGGTCTCCAGGAGCAGAGCTGACTTTGGTTCCACTGATGTCCTTCAAGGATGCATCTGCAGTCATAACATATGGGTTGTCCTGCCTCAGGCAGCCCTTCGGTCGGCCAGATTCCAAAGTCTGGGTCTGGCCTCGGCTGATGTCGCACTTTCCCTGACGTCAGAGCGTCTGGGGTATAAAAGCATCAGCCGACGCCATTTTCCTCAGTCTTTCTTGCCGCGCGGTGCCCGAAGCAGAAGCTGTTCGCAAGTGCCGGTCGGTCAGATCCAGTGATTTCAGCTACCGAATACTTCGAAAAAGCTAAGTACCCCGTTGGGGACTCTTTCTTGCCTCAGCCGATGTCAGATAAAGTAAATAATTGTTTAACTTGTGGGAAACAAATACCTCATAAGGATTTCCATTCCTACTGCCTTCCTTGCTTAGGCCCAGACCACGACGTATCGTCCTGTTCAGCCTGTGCTTCCTTCAACCGACGAACTCTTAGACGTCGGTCGGAGTTTGCAGAGGAATTTTTTTGGGGCTAGTTTTGCATATAAAATGCCGCCGGAGACTCCGACATCACATTTAGTGAAAAAACGCAAGGACAAGGACCGACACTCACGGCCCGCGGTTTCGGCTGAAACCGCGGTAAAGCCTACCGCGAGTGTCTCGGTTTTGGCCGACACAGAGTCCTCGGAGATTCCTTCATCCGAATCCACTCAACCGACCACCGCGGCCCGGGAGGCCCCGGCTGAGTCGGCTACCGAGCTACCTACCGAAACCAGTGTCCAGGATATGTCCAACACCATTCCTTTGGACATATCTACTCCTGCACGTGGGGCAGCTAGGCCCCCTGCTTCCATGTCCATTAAGGCCTTCTCCAGGGCTAAAGCTGCTAAACTTTCTAAGGCTTTGCCTCCCAAGACTACCTCCCAGAGGCCTTCCTCTAGTACTCAGATCCTCAGCCTTGCAGAGGACCTTATTTCTTTAATTAGAGGTTCACAACCTCACCCGGACAGGGCCTCTCACCCTCCACCAGACAAAAGACCGAGGACTGAGCCTTCTGACCCACACTCTTCAGATGAGTCCACGGATGGTTCTGAGTTGTCAGACCACCAGGAGGAGGCTTATTCGCCCTATGAGGATTCTGATGCTGAAGAATCTATCCCTTCGGCCTCCCCTCCTGAAGAGTTTTCCTTTGGTGAGAGACTACATTCCATGAGAGAGCATTTTCAATGGCAAGGTCAGGAATTCTCTGATTCTAGAAAAAGATTAAGGACCTTTTTGCATTTGCCTCAGCATAGGCCCTTAGCTATACCTCCTGTTTTGAATGTAATTGATGATGTGTACAATGATGTCAGTACAGCCCCTGATACTCTCCCCCCGGCCCCTGCCAAACCTGATAGATACTACAGGGTTCCGGATTCTCATTTCCATCTGTATAAAGCCCCTTCTGCCGACCCAGAAACTATTACTCTGGGCCCTAAAGGGGTTGCGGCTGCCACTGCCAAAAATCCTCTACCTTCTGAAAGAGAGTCTAGAGCTTTAGAGAGATGGGGAAAGAAGGTATATACTTCTGCAACTCTTTCCGTCAGGGCTCTAAATTGTCAATTTCATATGATACAGTACCAAGAGTACTTGTTAGATGAACTGAACAAGAAGCTTTCTTCTCCTGAGCCCCTTGACCGTAAATCCCTTCAGGATTTGGTACACAACTCACAGCAGGTTAGTAATCATTTCTTAAAGTGTGGTTATGATGCATTGGAGGCTTCATTTAGGTCAGCTATGACTGGGGCAGTTATTCGTAGGCATGACCTGGCTGAAGGAACAATCTTTGCCAGACCATGTTAAAGCTAAACTCCTGGATGCTCCAATGGAGAAACAAAATTTATTTGTCTCCTCTGCTCAGGAGGTTTTTAAAAAAGTATGAAGAAAAGGCAAAATCTGTGCAAACAGTTAAGGATTTCCTACAAGTGCAACCACCGAGATTTAGCAGAAACTGGCCTACTAAGAATTGGTCCTTTCCAGACTCAGACAGAGCCCAGAGAGGCAGGAACAGATGCCCCAGAGGCAGAGGCCAATCTAGGGGCTCTTACAGAGGCCGTCAGTGGCAACCTGCCAACCAGAGAGCTAGTGCAACAGCAGCAACAACAACTACTTCTACTCCAGGACAGGCTCAAGGACTTTACTCTGATTCCGCCCACCAGGGCTCAACTGGAAGCACCCTTGGGCGGAAAGCTTGCTTTATTCTCAAAAAATTGGCATTATATTACAAGGGACACATGGACACTGCAAATAATAGACAAAGGATACAGGTTCCACTTGCCAAAAAGAAACGGGATGCCAAACCTACCACCAAATCAGAGGGCAGAGGCTTTAAAGCAGATCAACAACTTGCTTCAAATGAAAGCCATAGAAAAAGTACCACTTTCAGAACAAGGCCAAGGATTTTACTCCAGACTATTCCTTGTACCAAGAAAAGAAAATCAATGGGGGCCTATTCTCGACCTGTCCGCACTGAATACTTTCCTCATTGTGCCAAAATTCAAGATGCTGACCCTACAGCAACTTCTTCCCATGTTGGGCAAGGAGTCTTGGCTGGTGACTCTAGATCTCAAGGAGGCATACCTGCACGTCCCTATTCGACCAAACTGCAGAAGACACCTCAGATTTCTTACAGGATCAGAGCATTATCAATTCTCAGCATTGCCCTTTGGCTTATCTACTGCACCCAGAGTATTCACGAAATGCCTGGCATCAGTAATTGCACACTGCAGACTTCAGGGGATTCAAATCTACCCCTAAATGGACAACTGCCTTATACAAGCGGACAACAAGGTAAATTTGATAAAAGACTTGGCATATGCCATCTGCCTACTACAGGCATTGGGATACACAGTCAACATTCAAAAGTCAAGACTGGTTCCATCCCAAAGGTTAACCTTTCTGGGTGCGGATCTAGACACAACCACCCAAATGGCCTTTCTCACAGAAGAAAAACAAAAACAACTTCCAGATTACTTCATGAATCTGACAAGACAAGCTCAGCTTACTGCAAGGAAAATCCTGCAGGCCCTGGGATACATGGCATCCTGCATAATTCTGATACCACAGGCCAGACTGCATATGACAAAATTACAATGGTATCTAAGGAGTGTATGGTCTCAACACAGTCACAGTTTGGAAACTTTGATACCAATCATTCCTTGCCTTCAAAAGGAATTTCTGTGGTGGGCTCAGGCCTGCAAATCCAACAGAGGGTTGCCTTTCAACAAACCAAAAACAAAACAAACCATCATCACGGACGCTTCAGACCAAGGATGGGGAGCACACATGGAGGACAAATGTATCCAAGGCCTATGGTCTCAAAGACAGATGCACATGCACATAAACCAAAAGGAAATGCTGGCAGTGATGCATGCAATCGAGGCTTTCAAACCCTTCCTCCATCAAGGCCACCTGTTAATAAGGACAGACAACACCACGGTCATGTGGTACATAAACAAGCAGGGAGGCACACACTCCTACCCTCTATGCCGGCTGGCTATTAATCTATGGGAGTTATGCCTGAAACTCAATATCCAACTGCAGTCCCAGTTCGTGCCAGGAAAGGAAAATACACTGGCAGACAGCTTAAGCAGAACTACCGGGGATGCACACGAATGGATGCTGCACCCAGACATCTTCCAACTCGTAACAAAGGCATGGGGAACGCCAGAGATAGATCTATTCGCATCCCCCCTCAACCATCAACTGAAGACATTCTGCTCAAGGACATACCACCCACAAGCATGGAGGGTGGACTCTCTCTCTTTCAGCTGGAAAGCTCTAAAAGTATATGCCTTCCCACCGCTCCCTTTAATGTACAAGGTTCTACTGAAGATCAGGGAGGAACAGCCAAGAGTGATTCTGATAGCTCCAGACTGGCCAAGGCAACACTGGTATCCACTATTGAGGAGCATGTCACAGGCAAAACCATGGCCTCTTCTTCTGACGCAGAACAATTTCAAGATCATGTATCCCAACTTAAAAACATTGCAGCTAACTGCCTGGAAAATCCCTTAAAATCAAAACAAGATGTTTTATCACAGACAGTGAGGGACGTAATCATGGAAGCTCGCCGGCCTTCCACAAGGAAGACATACTCAGCTAAATGGAAAAGATTTTTCATCTGGAACACATCAAAAGCATTAGATGTGACAGTGGCAAACATGACCCATATTCTGGAATACTTAGCAGAATTATTCGACAATGGCCTTTCCTATTCTTCCATTAAGATTCATGCCTCAGCAATTTCAGCAGAATACAATTTGGAACCACCTATCTTCTCACACCCTCTACTCAAGCAATTTCTGAGAGGGATCAAAAATATCAAACCTCCAAGAAAACCCCCTTTACCTGCTTGGGATCTCAACTTTGTCTTGGAGAAACTAACACTTCCTCCCTTTGAACCAGCAGCATCAGCGGATCTTCAGTTTCTGTCTTGGAAAACTGCATTCCTTCTGGCAATAACTTCAGCAAGAAGAGTATCTGAGTTACAAGCATTAATGGCAGTACAGCCATTTCTTATCTTCCATCAGGACAGAGTTACACTAAGAACTAATCCTACTTTTATATCAAAGGTGGTATCTAGGGTATCCTTGAACCAAGCTATTCACTTGCCTACGTTCTTCCCAAATCCACAGAATAGAGGGGAAAAACTTCTGCACACCCTGGATATACACAGACAACTACGCTACTACTTGGACAGAACTAAAACTAGCAGAAAAACTGACCAACTATTGGTAGCATATGCTGCTGGGGTGCAAGGAAAAGCAATTTCCAAACAGACAATTTCAAAATGGATAGGAAATTGCATTCGATTTTGTTACTCCTTTCATGGCAAGTCAGTTCCTGCAAACATCAGGTCTCATTCCACAAGGGCCACGGCCACCACTACAACCTTCCTACGAGGGGTGGCTACCAAGGACATTTTAGAAGCTGCTACTTGGAGCTCTGTGCATACATTTACCAAACATTACAATCTACCTTTATACTCCAGATCCAGAGCAGGCTTTGCTACTGCAGTCCTGCAGGGGATCTTAACTACACCATCCTTTTCTTAGTGCCTCCTCCCCCAGATTAGCTATGGTATTCTACCCATATGTTATGACTGCAGATGCATCCTTGAAGGACATAGTACAGTTTTGTACCTACCATAAATGTAGATGTCCGATAGGTATGCATCTGCAGTCATGTTTACCCTCCCTCCTACCCCTCTGTGGTATTCCTAGGGTGTTTACCCCTCTTTTAGCTAGCTGGGGGAATCTATTATGGTGTATTTGTTTGTATATACTTGTATATATATTTCTATAATTTGCAAATGTTTGGAATTCTATTGCATTTCTCCAAATTTAGCCTTCCTAGAGGGTGCCTGGCATCTGGGGCAAGAAAAACTGAGGAAAATGGCGTCGGCTGATGCTTTTATACCCCAGACTCTCTGACGTCGGGGAAAGTATGACATCAGCCGAGGCCAGACCCAGACTTTGGAATCCGGCCGACCGAAGGGCTGCCTGAGGCAGGACAACCCATATGTTATGACTGCAGATGCATACCTGTCGGATATCTACATTTATGGTAGGTACAAAACTGTACTTTCTGGAGAGACTTTTCCACTGAGCCACCTAAGATATTAGGTGCTAGGGACGCTGTCCCAACCAGCAAGAATGAAGGCAAGCTGGACAACTTAACATAAAGAAGTTATGTACCTACCATAACGTTCCATGTTAGTTGTCTTCATCTCACCTACTTTCTTGCGTCCCACCCTTCGTCCCCCTGTCCTAGTGGACCGAGAGGAGTTCCTGTTTCACTGGCTGCGTGATGTCCTTCATGGATGCATCTGCAGTCATAACAAGTGGGTTGTCCTGTCGTCAGGCAGCCCTGCAGTCGGCCGGATTCCAAAGTCCGGGTCCGGCTTCGGCCGATGTCGCACTCCACCCGACGTCATCTCTGTTGGTCTTCGGGTATAAAAGCATCAGCCGACGCCATTTTCCTCAGTCTTTCTTGCCGCGTGGCGCCCGAAGCAGAAGCTGTTCGCAAGTGCCGGTCGGTCGGATCCAGAGATTACTTCTACCGAATACTCTTCGAAGACTTCTAAAGCTAAGTACCCCGTTGGGGACTCTTTCTTGCCTCAGCCGATGTCAGAAAAAGTTAACAATTGTTTAACCTGTGGGAAACAAATACCTCATAAAGATTTCCACTCTTACTGTCTGCCTTGTTTAGGCCCAGCCCACGACGTAGCAGCCTGTTCGCCTGTGCCTCTTTCAACCGACACGCTTAGGCGTCGGTCGGAGTTTGCAGAACAGTTTTTCGGTACTGATTTTGCGTACATTATGCCGTCGGATCCTCCGACTACCCAATCTTCCAAAAACGCAAAGATAAAGACCGACACTCGCGGTCCGCGGTTTCGGCCGAAACCACGGCAAAGCAAACCGCGAGTGTCTCGGTTTCGGCGAAACCGAGAAAACTGCTCAAAGTACAGCTGAACCTATTCTTACAACTGAGGCCCCTGCTACAATTCTTGAATCGACCTCAGAAATTTTACCCACTACGGTGGTTGACTTATCAGACACCATCCCTTGGATGTCTCTACCCCAGCACGTGGTGCTGCTAGGCCTCCAGCAGCCATGTCCATTAAGGCCTTCGCCAGGGCTAAAGCAGCCAAGACTACTAAATCAGTGCCTGTTAAACCCCCTCATCCAGGCCATCTTCTAGTTCTCAAATGCTTTCTTTGGCAGAAGATTTAATTTCTTTAATTAGAGGATCTCAATCTCACCCAGACAGGGCCTCTCAGCCCCAGAGAAGAGACCTAGGGCAGAGCCCCTGAGCCAGTGTCTTCTGATGATTCTGCTGATGAATCAGACATAACTGACCAGCCTGAGGCTCCCTTCTCCAATTTTGAAGATTCTGATGCTGAAGAATCCATTCCAGCTGCTTCCCCACCAGAAGAATTCTCCTTTGGGGAAACCTTGCATGCCATGCGAGAACAGTTCCAATGGCAGCAACAGGATTTTTCAGACTCCAGAAAAAGACTTAGGACCTTTCTGCACCTCCCACAGCACAGGCCCTTAGCTATACCTCCTGTTCTCTCTGTGGTGGATGATGCTTTCAATGATGTTTGCTCCGCTCCAGATTCGTTACCCCCAGCCCCTGCCAAACCAGACAGATTTTACAGGGTGCCAGATACTCATCTCCACCTTTACAAGGCCCCACTTGCAGACCCAGAAACTATATCCCAGGGTCCCAAGGCAGTAGCGACCACAGCTAAAACCCTATTCCTTCTGAAAGGGAAGCAAGGTCACTAGACAGATGGGGTAAAAAGGTCTACACTTCAGCTACTCTCTCAGCTAGAGCTTTAAACTGTCAGTTTCACATGATACAATACCAAGAGTTTATGCTTGATCAGTTAACTAAAAAACTAACTACTGATGAATCTCTTGATAAGAAATATGTATTAGAGATGGTAAATAACATACAACAGGTTAGCAACCATTCCTTAAAATGTGGCTATGATGCACTGGAGGCTTCATTTAGATCAGCCATGACAGGCACAGTGATAAGAAGGCATGCATGGCTAAAGGAACAAGCTTTACCGGATCATGTTAAAGCTAAGTTGCTAGATGCTCCTATGGACAAGACAAGTTTGTTTGGTACACCTGCCCAGCAGGTTATGAAGAAAATGGAAGAAAAGGCAAAATCTGTTCAAACTGTTAAAGATTTCTTGCAGGTTCAACCCCAAGGTTTAGCAGGAACTGGCCTGCCAAAATTGGTCCTTTCCTGACTCCACAAAATTTCAAAGGGGCAGGAATAGACGTTCCAGAGGCAGAAACCAATCCAGAGGAGGTGCCTACAGAGGACGACAGTGGCAAGGTAACAACAGAGGCACAGACACAGCCACTGCCACTACATCAGCACAACCACAGTGACTTAATCCTAAATCCGCACCAGGAACAAATAGCAGCTCCTCTAGGCGGAAAGTTAACCTTATTTTCAAAGAACTGGCACTACATAACAAAAGACAAGTGGATTTTACAAACCATAGATCAAGGTTACCGGTTTCACTTCCACACTTTACCAGTCAAAAGAGGAATGCCAAATCTACCTCCAAATCAAAAAACAGAGGCTCTACGCCAGATAATGGAGTTAGCAAACATGAGAGCTGTGGAAAGAGTGCCAACAGCAGAACAAGGAAAGGGGTTCTACTCCAGACTATTCCTAGTTCCAAGAAAGGAAAAAAGTTGGAGACCAATTCTAGACCTGTCCACCTTAAATACATACATCATTGTCCCAAAATTCAAAATGCTGACCCCACTTCTTCCCATGCTGGGCAAGGAGTCTTGGCTGGTAACTCTAGATCTCAAGGAGGCATACCTGCACGTCCCCATTCGACCAATCTGCAGAAGATACCTCAGATTTCTTGCAGGATCAGAGCACTATCAATTCTCAGCATTGCCCTTTGGCTTATCTACTGCGCCCAGAGTATTCACAAAATGCCTGGCATCAGTAATCGCCCATTGCAGACTACAGGGAATTCAAATTTACCCATACCTGGACGACTGCCTGCTACAAGGGGACAACAAAAGCAAGCTGACAACAGATTTACAAAGGGTCATTTACTTGCTACAAGGACTGGGATACACAGTCAATTTACAAAAGTCAAGGCTGATACCATCCCAAACAAGGACATTCTTGGGCGGAATTGGACACAGTACAACAAATGGCATTCCTGACTACAGAAAAACAAAAAGAACTTCCTCTTTACTTCTTGGCACTAACAAAACTGAACAAGTTAACAGCAAGAAAATTTCTACAGGCCTTGGGCTTCATGGCATCATGCATAATCTTGGTCCCATTTGCCAGACTACATATGAGGAAACTACAGTGGTACCTAAAGAATTTATGGTCCCAACACAGACACAGTCTAGAAACAGAAATCCCACTAATTCCATGCTTAAAACAGGAGTTCCTATGGTGGGCTCAGGCATGCCAGTCAAACCCAGGCCTGCCCTTCCGCAGATGTCAACCAAGCCAGACCATCACAACAGACGCTTCAGACCTAGGTTGGGGGGCCCACATGCTAGACAAATGCGTGCAAGGATTGTGGACACAGGATCAACTTCACCTGCACATCAATCTAAAAGAAATGCTGGCAGTAAAACTGGCAATCCAAAAGTTCAAACCATTCCTCAAAGAGGGCCAGTTGATGATAAGGACAGACAACACCACAGTCATGTGGTACATCAACAAACAGGGAGGCACTCATTCATACCCTCTATGCAGAATGACCTTGGAGCTGTGGACCCTGGCACTCAGCTACAACATTCAGTTACAGGCAATATTTGTACCGGGGAAAGACAATACTCTAGCAGACATACTAAGCAGAACCACTTCGGATGCCCACGAATGGAAGTTGCACCCGGACATCTTCAAGACCATCTCAAAGAAATGGGGAATGCCACAGATAGACCTATTCGCATCACCTCTCAATCACCAGCTCAAAAAATTCTGCACAAGGACATTCCACCCACTAGCATGGAAAGTGGACTCACTCTCCTTCAACTGGAAAGGCCTAACAGCATATGCATTCCCACCTCTTCCTTTGATACACAAGGTACTACTAAAAATCAAGGAAGAACGTCCAAGGATAATCCTGATAGCCCCAAACTGGCCAAGACAACACTGGTACCCACTACTGAAGAGCATGTCTCGGAACAACATGTGGCCAATATCCCTGATGCCTTTGATGTTAACTCAGAACAACTACAGCATCATGCATCCAAACCTAAAAACGCTGCAACTGACTGCATGGAACATCACATAGCAGCAGCTAATCCAGAACTTTCCCAAAGAGTTAAAGACATTATTCTTGAAGCACGCAGACCTTCAACAAGAAAGAACTATGCTGGAAAATGGAAAAGGTTTGTCATTTGGAGTACCGAAGAGGAAAAGATGTGTCAAACATAGATATGCCTAACATTCTGGAGTATCTGGCGAACTTCTTCATTCAGGCCTGTCCTACTCCTCCATCAAGATACATGCATCAGCTATTTCAGCAGAATACAGCTTTGATCCACCTGTTTTTTCGCACCCTTTGCTCAGGCAGTTCCTCAGAGGAATCAAGAATGTAAAACCTCCAAGGAAACCACCATTACCAGCTTGGGACTTAAACTTTGTGCTAGAAAAGTTGACACTAGCACCCTTTGAACCAGCAGCAACAGCAGACCTACAACACCTGTCATGGAAAACTGCTTTCCTACTGGCAATTACTTCAGCAAGGAGGGTTTCAGAACTACAGGCCTTAATGGCAGTGCAACCCTTCCTAATCTTCCACCAAGATAGAGTGTCCTTGAGGACTAATCCTACATTTATGCCTAAGGTGGTATCCAGAGTATCTTTAAACCAGGCAATCCACCTACCTACCTTCTTTCCCAACCCACAAAACAGAGGGGAAAGAATACTGCATGCCTTGGATGTACATAGACAGCTACGCTACTACTTGGACAGAACAAAAATAGCAGAAAGACTGACCAACTTTTTGTAGCCTATGCAACAGGAAGGGAAGGACAGACAATCTCCAAATGGATAGGAAATTGCATACGATACTGTTACTCCTTCCATGGAAAACCAATTCCACAGAACATAAGACCTCATTCTACAAGGGCAACAGCCACTACCACAGCCTTCTTACGAGGAGTGGCAACCAAAGACATTATTGAGGCGGCTACTTGGACCTCCGTGCATACATTTGCCAAGCATTATAATTTGCCTCTTTATTCCAGATCCCGAGCAGGGTTTGCCACTGCTGTACTGCAAGGGATCCTAAACACACCATAATCTACCTTTTCCTCCTCCCTAGTTGGCTATGGTATTCTACCCACTTGTTATGACTGCAGATGCATCCATGAAGGACATAGTACAGTTTTGTACCTACCATAAATGTAGATGTCCGAACTGGATAGCATCTGCAGTCAGGATTACCCTCCCTCCTTCCCCTCTGTGGTACTCCTAGGGTGTTTACCCTCCTAATAGCTAGCTGTCGGGGGGGAGTCTTTTATGGTGTATTTGTTTGTATATATGTACATATATGCTTATTGTTGTATTTACCTCTATCTATTTGGAAACATTGGCATCTATCCAAATTTTACCCTACAAGAGGGCTACTGGCATCTGGGGCAAGAAACACTGAGGAAAATGGCGTCGGCTGATGCTTTTATACCCGAAGACCAACAGAGATGACGTCGGGTGGAGTGCGACATCGGCCGAAGCCGGACCCGGACTTTGGAATCCGGCCGACTGCAGGGCTGCCTGACGACAGGACAACCCACTTGTTATGACTGCAGATGCTATCCAGTTCGGACATCTACATTTATGGTAGGTACAAAACTGTACTTTCTCTTATTTTTCCTCTTTTGACTTAGAGAATATGGCAGGTATAGGCAACCTATTTTTTGGAGTGGTTTATTTTCTTGCTATGTCTGGAGTTTGCTATTTCAAATGAGATCTGGGTAGCTATCGCTAGGCATCATGGGAAAAGTGGTAGCCTCGAGCCAGTAAACAGCTCTCGAGCTATTGAAGATGGCCGGGTTGGAGCCGAGGATCGGCTCCGATCCCAACCAGCAAGAAAGAAGGCGAGATGAAGACAACTAA
Source organism: Protopterus annectens (assembly GCF_019279795.1). Lineage (NCBI taxonomy): Eukaryota > Metazoa > Chordata > Ceratodontiformes > Protopteridae > Protopterus > Protopterus annectens. The sequence goes on from NC_056751.1 coordinate 600,536,081, forward strand.
CATGGAACGTTATGGTAGGTACATAACTTCTTTTTTTTTTTAGCTGTTGCTTAGTTATTTGAGAAGACCACAAGCTGTAATGCTTATTCTTATTATTAGCTCCTTCCAAGCATGTTTATACAGTCCATAGACTTTTAAATTATGAGACCCTTCTAGTTTATTGGTTATATTTCCATCCTTGCATACACACATATCAGTACTTCAAGCACGGGCATCAATACCCATCCAGTTTTGTCAGAATACCATTCACTAGTTCATGTGGTGTATTTCTAGGCTATACTTAAAATATCCAAACCAATATTTGTCCTGTTCCATTTTACCAGCCTGTTCCATGCAGTGGCCACTCTGCCAGTGAACCACTCAACACACATTCTATTCCCACAGATATTTCCACAAAGGAAGTCTGATGACTCCCTAGCACTTCCCGGCAACCCCAAACACCCCTAGAATCAGTTATCCCCATATGCCCAACACGTCTGAGCAAGCTCACCTCCCAGAACACTACAAAAGGTTTTGCACAAGACCAAGTGCTCTTAGTCTTTCACAATAACTCAGACTTCTACTAAGTCCTTAATGTGTTTGGACATGCATTTTAAATATAAAATTGTGTTTTTTTTTTTTTTTTTTAATGTCAAGAGTCAACTTAATGAGCTAAACGAAACGTTGGGAGACCACCAATATTTGTACATGTGGTTTAAAACAGCCCTTTTAAGATATATATATATATATATATATATATATATATATATATATATATATATATATACATATATATATATATATATTTTTTTTTTTTTTTAAAGCAAAAACATTGGTGAGAATCATTTCAGAGGTTCCTCAGAGCCGTTAAGCATTATCGTCACCCTGTCTCCGTTACCATAACAAGCTGGGAGCGTCTGTTTCTGTTAGTGTGCCTATGCACCTGAAGCAAAACTTCACTTCACTGCAACTTGAAGCCTAAATTCCCTCCCTTTCAGTGAGGCAGCCAGGAAAAGAATGGAGAGCAAACAGGTAAAAATATAAATAAATAAAAACCTCCCAGCAAGCCACCACAACAAGAGAGATGACACATTCTTCCAGCCTTCCCACCTCTCACTCAGCAGATGTATTAACAAACTATTCTCTGCTAAAATATCCTCCAAATCACAGTTTTATCCACCTCTTCCCTCGGATCCAGGCTAAAACACCAAATGTCTCTTCCTAATACACAAGCATCAGTAAACCTCGATCACAAGCTGCAACCCACAGCTTCCCGGAGATGAAAATTAGCAACATACAACAGCTGCCTGACACAGCTGCATCCACACACACCATGTCAGGCTTAATCAAATAGCACTTGAAGCTATGATACCTGCCTTAATTGATATTAACTATGTTTAGACAGAATAATGATGACATTTGTACTAGCTGCCAGACACTGCTGTATCCACACACACCATATCAGGATTGATCAAACAGCACTTGTAGCTGTGATACCTGCCATAATTGATATTAGCTATATTAGGACAGAATAATGATGACATTTGTACTAAGAGCTTGCTACTGTTATTCAACCAGGATATACATGACATTTTTAAATCATACTTTAACTGAAGAAGGCATTAGTCTCCATGACAGCATTTTTTTTTCAAAACACTCTACTGTTACTGGTATTATATATGATGTTAATTTGTTACATTTGAGTCTGAACTCTGATGAATGGTACCTTGTTGAATTAGTTAATTTATTAGTTAAATTATTATAAGTAAAAATAATGAAAATGAACAAGATAAGTATTCATTGAGTTCAAGTAGGGGAATAGAAACTTCTATGTTTATATTATATGTTGCTTTGTTTGGCTTATATATAATGTAAATAGTAACCCATTTTGACCTACCTTTGTGAAGAATTACTGGACTCTTGAACATTCTGAATAAATAATTACTGTTTCTCAGTTGTTTAAGAAACCTTCCTTTTTTCTTAAAATAAAAACAGATGACAAGTGATGTACCATATCAGTTGATACTTTGATAGATGTAGTTGTAAGTTATTTATCTGATGTTGTTAATCTTCGTTCATTCCTTACTAATGGGTTATCGGTTCCATCCTCGGAACTGAGCCGGCCAAATATCAAGCTCGCGTCAGCCAAAAACTCTCAAGCCAAGGTCCTACCCAGAATGCTCTGCTCCTTGTTACCTCAGATCTTGTTTGCCGCGCTGCTGTACAGCCGTGTCAAGCCACTCTCTTCAGGTAAGTGTCTAATTTTTTGAAAGTTTATATATCATTTCTTCTTTAAAGTTTTTCAAACAGTTTCTACTATTATTCTCCTACTGTATCGTATCTTTAAGACTCTCTCCTATTAGTCTATTTCTCTTTATTACCCTTTTCTTACCTTTGAGGTAATTCTTCATTACCATCATTGGTAATCCTTTTTCCTTGTCTCTTCTTACCCTTTTGGGTAGCCTTTCCACTTCTTTTTGAAACTGTTCTTCTCCACATCATTATGTAGGATAAGAAAAGTAGCGTTGGTTTTATGCAGTGTAAGGATTGTGGCTGTAAGTTGACGCTTTCCGATGGCCATGACTTGTGTGTATTGTTTGAATGTCTCCTACCTTACTGTGGATCCCCTGTGTGGGATTTGTAGAAAATTTTCTACCAGGACTCTTAACGAGAGAAAGAACAAATAAATCTTGAAAGGGCTTCTCATATCTCCTTTCTATGAGGCTATTTCTGGGTTGGAGGGCTCACCCCTCCTGCTAAACCCATAAGAGACGTTCTTCCTCTTCCTTATCGGGGTCACTCTCTTCATCTCCCTCTGAAGATCATAGGGAGTCGACTCATAAGAAGGTGAAATTGACTACTACTTTGGTGCTGCCACCTGTGATCTTGTCGGCTCCAGGCTCGGCACCACCCCACCTGATTATTGCTCCAGCCATATCCTTATCGACACCGGCACTGGAGTTCCTGGTGCAGACATTTTCAGCTCTGACAGTTATGTCACAGCCCTTACCGGCACCGTCCATGCAGGCACAGCCCCCTTGGGCACCATTGGTACAATACCCTTCGGATCACAGTATAACGTTACTGTCCTCCACGCTGTAGACACTTTCGGCACTGGCATATTCTTCAGTGCAGTCCTCCTCGGCACCGTCATTGTTACTGGTGCAGATGCTTTCCTCGACTGCACCATACCCACCAGTGCAGACACTTGCTTTTAGGGTGTAGACACCTTCACCTTCTATGGCATTGACATAGTCGGCGCAGACTACTTCCACACCTTTTTCTTTGGTGCTGAAGTCCCCTGATATCCTTCAAGGATGCATCTGCAGTCATAACAAATGGGTTGTCCTGTCGTCAGGCAGCCCTTCGGTTGGCCGGATTCCAAAGTCTGGGTCTGGCCTCGGCTGGTGTCGCACTTCACCCGACGTCATCTCTGCTGGTCTTCGGGTATAAAGGCATCAGCCGACGCCATTTTCCTCAGTCTTTCTTGCCGCGTGGCACCCGAAGCAGAAGCTGTTCGCAAGTGCCGGTCGGTCAGATCCGGAGATTACTACTACCGAATACTACTTCGAAGACTTCTAAAAAGCTAAGTACCTCGTTGGGGACTCTTTCTTGCCTCAGCCAATGTCAGAAAAAGTAAATAACTGTTTAACTTGTGGGAAACAAATACCTCATAAAGATTTCCACTCTTACTGCTTACCTTGTTTAGGCCCAGACCACGACGTATCAGCCTGTTTAGCCTGTGCTTCCTTCAACCGACGAACGCTTAGGCGTCGGTCGGAGTTTGCTGAACAGTTTTTCGGCTCAGATTTTGCATACATTATGCCGTCGGATCCTCCGACTTCTCAAATTGTTAAAAAACGCAAAGAAAAAGACTGACACTCGCGGTCCGCGGTTTCGGCCGAAACCACGGTTAAGCAAACCGCGAGTGTCTCTGTTTCGGCCGAAACCGAGCAAACGGGTCAATCTTCAGCCGAATCCATGACTACTACCGAGGCTCCTGCTACCCTAGTTGAATCGGCCTCTGAAGTTTTGCTTACTAATGTGGTTCCTATAGAATTATCAGACACCATCCCTTTGGATGTCTCTACCCCAGCACGTGGTGCTGCTAGGCCTCCTGCAGCCATGTCTGTTAAGGCCTTTGCCAGGGCTAAAGCAGCCAAAACTGCTAAATCAGTGCCTGTTAAGCCCCCCACACACAGGCCCAGTTCCAGTTCTCAAATGCTTACTCTGGCAGAGGATCTCATCTCTTTAATAAGGGGATCCCAATCTCACCCAGACAGGGCCTCTCAGCCTCCAGAAAAGAGACCTAGAGCAGAGCCCCCAGAGCCAGTGTCCTCAAATGATTCTTCTGATGATTCAGACATTACAGACCATCCAGAGGCTCCTTTTTCTACTTATGAAGATTCCGATGCTGAAGAATCTATTCCATCTGCCTCTCCACCAGAGGAATTTTCCTTTGGGGAAACCTTACATGCCATGAGAGAGCAATTCCAATGGCAGGGACAAGATTTCTCAGATTCAAGAAAAAGGCTTAGGACCTTTCTACACTTACCGCAACATAGGCCCTTAGCTATACCTCCAGTTCTGCCTGTTGTGGATGATGCATTTAATGATGTTTGTACTGCTCCTGATACTTTACCTCCAGCCCCTGCCAAACCAGATAGGTTTTACAGGGTACCGGACACTCATCACCACCTATACAAGGCCCCACTTGCAGATCCTGAGACTATCTCCCAGGGGCCTAAGGCAGTAGCTTCGACCTCATCAAAAAACCCTCTCCCTTCTGAAAGGGAATCCAGGTCCTTAGAGAGATGGGGTAAAAAAGTTTACACCTCTGTTACTCTTTCAGCTAGAGCTTTGAACTGTTCGTTTCATATGATCCAATACCAAGAGTTTATGCTTGATCAGTTAACTAAGAAACTGTCCTCTGATGACTCCTTAGATAAGAAATATGTTTTAGAAATGGTGAATAACATTCAGCAGGTTAGTAACCATTCTTTAAAATGTGGCTATGATGCACTGGAGGCTTCATTTAGATCAGCCATGACTGGCACAGTTATAAGAAGGCATGCATGGTTGAAAGAACAGGTCTTGCCGGATCATGTTAAAGCAAAGCTGTTAGATGCTCCTATGGATAAGGCCAGTCTATTTGGTTCTCCTGCTCAGCAAGTAATGAAGAAAATGGAAGAGAAGGCAAAATCTGTACAAACAGTTGAAGATTTCTTACAGGTTCAGCCCCCAAGGTTTAGCAGGAACTGGCCTTCCAAAAATTGGTCCTTTCCAGACTCCTCTAAATCTCAGAGAGGCAGGAATAGGCGTTCCAGAGGCAGAAATCAATCCAGAGGAGGTGCCTACAGAGGACGCCAGTGGCAAGGCAATAACCAGCGAGGCACAGACACAACCACTGCCACTGCAACAGGACAATCACAGTGACTTGGCTCTGACACCGCCTACCAGGGAACAAATAGCAGCACCCTTAGGCGGAAAGTTAGCCTTATTTTCAAAAAGTTGGCACTATATCACAAAAGTCAAGTGGATTTTCCAGACCATAGACCAAGGCTACAGGTTTCACTTCCACACCTTACCAGTAAAAAGAGGAATGCCAAACCTACCTCCAAATCAGAAAACAGAAGCTCTAAAGCAGATAGCTCAATTAACAAAGATGAGAGCTGTGGAAAGAGTACCACCAACAGAACAGGGCAAAGGATTCTACTCCAGACTCTTCCTAGTACCAAGAAAAGAAAAGTTGGAGACCTATTCTCGACCTGTCCCTTAAACACATTCATCATTGTCCCAAAATTCAAAATGCTGACCCTACAGCAACTTCTTCCCATGCTGGGCAAGGAGTGTTGGCTGGTAACTCTAGATCTCAAGGAGGCATACCTGCACGTCCCCATACGACCAAATTGCAGAAGATACCTCAGATTTCTTGCAGGATCAGAGCATTATCAATTCTCAGCATTGCCCTTTGGCTTATCTACTGCGCCCAGAGTATTCACAAAATGCCTGGCATCAGTAATCGCTCATTGCAGGCTACAGGGAATCCAAATTTATCCATACCTGGACGACTGCCTGATACAAGAGGACAACAAAAGCAAACTGACAAAAGACTTACAAAGAGTCATTTGCTTACTACAAGCCCTGGGATACACAGTCAATTTAAAAAAGTCAAGACTAATACCATCCCAAACAAAAACATTCTTAGGTGCAGAATTGGACACAGTAAAACAAATGGCATTCCTAACTGCAGAAAAACAAGAACAACTCCCTCATTACTTCTTGGCATTAACAAAGCAGAACAAACTAACAGCAAGGAAAGTACTGCAGGCCTTGGGCTTCATGGCATCATGCATAATCCTGGTCCCCCATGCCAGATTGCATATGAGAAAACTACAGTGGTACCTAAAGAATTTATGGTCTCAACACAGGCACAGCTTAGAAACTGAAATACCACTAATCCCATGCCTGAAACAAGAGTTCCTATGGTGGGCTCAAGCATGCCAGTCAAACCCAGGCTTGCCCTTCCACAACTTTCAAGCAAGCCAAACCATCACAACGGACGCCTCAGACCTAGGTTGGGGCCCTCATGCTCGACAATTGCATACAAGGATTATGGACCCCAGATCAACTGCACCTGCACATAAATCAAAAGAAATGCTGGCAGTAAAACTAGCAATCCAGAATTTCAGACCATTCCTCAAAGAAGGCCATTTGATGATAAGGACAGACAACACCACAGTCATGTGGTACAACAACAAACAGGGAGGCACTCATTCATACCCCTATGCCGAATGACTCTGGACCTATGGAATATGGCTGTGAGCTACAACATTCAGTTACAGGCAATATTTGTACCGAAAAGAAAACATCCTAGCAGACATGTTAAGCAGAACTACCTCGGATGCTCACGAATGGATGCTACACCCGGACATCTTCAAGGCCATCACACAGAAATGGGGAATGCCACAAATAGACCTATTCGCATCCCCACTCAATCACCAGCTCAAGAAATTCTGCACAAGGACATACCACCCACTTGCATGGAAGGTGGACTCTCTATCCTTCAGTTGGAAAGGCCTGACAGCATATGCATTCCCACCTCTTCCTTTGATGCACAAGATACTACTGAAAATCAAAGAGGAGCGTCCAAGGATAATTCTGATAGCTCCAAATTGGCCAAGACAACACTGGTATCCATTGCTGAGGTGCATGTCATGGGGGAGAACGTGGACACTACCCCTGATGCCTTTGATGTTAACTCAGAACGACTACAACATCATGCATCCAAATCTAAAAACTCTGCAACTAACTGCCTGGAACATTACATAACAGCAACTAACCCAGATTTTATCCCAAAGGGTTAAAGACATTATCCTGGAGGCCCGCAGACCTTCTGCAAGAAGGAACTATGCAGGGAAATGGAAAAGGTTTGTCATTTGGAGCACTGAAAGAGGAAAAGATGTGTCAAAGATAGATATTGCCAACATCCTGGAGTATTTGGCAGAGCTTCTCCATACAGGCCTGTCCTATTCCTCCATCAAGATACATGCATCAGCTATTTCTGCAGAATACAGCTTCGATCCCGCTGTCTTCTCACATCCTCTACTCAGGCAGTTCCTCAGAGGAATCAAGAATGTAAAACCTCCTAGGAAACCACCATTACCAGCATGGGACTTGAACTTTGTGCTAGAAAAATTGACACTCCCTCCATTCGAACCAGCAGCAACAGCAGATCTTCAACACCTATCCTGGAAAACTGCTTTCCTACTGGCAATTACTTCAGCAAGAAGGGTTTCAGAACTACAGGCCTTAATGGCAGTACAACCCTTCCTAATCTTCCATCAAGATAGAGTATCCATGAGAACTAATCCTACATTTATGCCTAAGGTGGTATCCAGAGTGTCTCTAAACCAGGCAATCCACCTACCTACCTTCTTTCCCAATCCACAGAACAGGGGAAAGACTGCTGCATACCTTGGATGTACATAGACAGTTGCGCTACTACCTGGACAGAACCAAGGGCAATAGAAAAACTGACCAGCTTCTAGTGGCCTATGCAACAGGAAGGGAAGGAAAAGCAATTTCAAACAGACAATTTCCAAGTGGATAGGAAATTGCATCAGATTCTGTTACTCCTACCATGGAAAACCAATTCCACAGAACATAAGACCTCACTCTACAAGGGCTACAGCCACTACCACAGCTTTCTTACGAGGAGTGGCAACCAAGGACATTATTGAGGCGGCTACTTGGACCTCCGTGCATACATTTGCCAAGCATTATAACTTACCTCTATACTCTAGATCCCGAGCAGGGTTTGCCACTGCTGTATTGCAAGGGATCCTAACTACACCATAATTCTTCTTCCTCCTCCCTAGTTTGGCTATGGTATTCTACCCATTTGTTATGACTGCAGATGCATCCTTGAAGGACATAGTACAGTTTTGTACCTACCATAAATGTAGATGTCCGAACAGGATAGCATCTGCAGTCAGGATTACCCACCCTCCTTCCCTCTGTGGTATTCCTAGGTATTTACCCTCCTAATAGCTAGCTGGGGGATCTCTTATGGTGTATTTGTTTGTATATATGTACATACATGCTTATTTTTGTGTTTGCCTACCTTTTTTTTGGAAACATTGGCATTTACCCAAAATTTAGTTTTCCAAGAGGGCATCTGGCATCTGGGGCAAGAAACACTGAGGAAAATGGCGTCGGCTGATGCCTTTATACCCGAAGACCAGCAGAGATGACGTCGGGTGAAGGGCGACACCAGCCGAGGCCAGACCCAGACTTTGGAATCCGGCCGACCGAAGGGCTGCCTGACGACAGGACAACCCATTTGTTATGACTGCAGATGCTATCCTGTTCAGACATCTACATTTATGGTAGGTACAAAACTGTACTTTCCATGCTCTGCACCTCTCGAAGGACCAAGTACTCTCCTTCCTTGGATCCGTTCGTTGGTGGCCAATATAGTCCTTTTCTAGAAAGGCTAGAATCACCCTCAGGTTTGTCTATGAGGTTGACCAGGAGCCTCTCTGAGCAAGGTATGTTGCGGCTTGTTGACCAGTTGATTGTGGCCAGAGATATCTCTCACCCGTTAAAGTCCACATTCCCTCCTTCAGGTGAAAGTGTATCTCCTCAAACTCCAATGTACACTCCTCCTTCGACTTCCACCCAAGTATTGAAACCCATTACTCCAACAGCAGCTTCTCTTCATCCTACTCCAATAGTGGATCCCACTTTGGAACCGGAATCATCCTTGTGACCCTCTGTGCACTGGGCATCAGGCTCTTCTCAGGCCAGTGGCTGTGCCGTCGGGGAGGGCATTCTTGGTTCTGCGCCAGTATTTTTCTATGGCACCCTCCAGGAACCCTCCGTCACTCACGCTTCACAGTCCTCTTGAGACTCCTGGTCTGGGGGTCAGTTCATCGGAGCGGGGTGTGACCCCGGTTCTGAGGTTGTCATGCTCTGTTCAGGGCTTCCATCCCTCTTTGGGTGGGCTGGCCTTCCAGGCCATGGAGTGGGCACTTGCCTCTGCTGGCAAATGTTGGAGTCTTCTCCCCCCTCTGTGCCGCAAATCTCACAAGCCACAACTGCCGGACACCAGACACAAGGGCCTCAGGTTTCTCCTCCTTAGCAGACCCCTTCTTTGCAGTTTTCCCCAGAACCTCCCACTGAGGAAGTACCTCGCAAAGCATTGTGTAAGAGGAAGCACATGGACTCCACTGAGGAGTCATTCACTGACGATACGGACTTTGATGGGGAAGGGTCCCCACGGTCACCCTTTGATGAGATGTCCTTTGGTGACATCCTCTAGATCCTTAGGGGTGACTGGAAGTCCTCTAATCCTTCCTCTGAGGAATCTATATTCCTGCAGGCCTTTTGTGCCCGGCGTCTACCTCTTGGGTTACCCCGCCAGCCAATGAGCTCGTCCAGCTCATCGTCCAGTGGTCATGGAAGGCTCCTGACACCCTGGAAGCGATACCACAGAAGCCTGATAAAATCTTATCGCCCCCAGCTGAGCATCCCCATTGGTCACGAGGTCTTCCAGTAGATGCCAGGGTGGTAGCGGCTGCAACTAAGAAGGATTTGGCAGAAGAGAGCCAAACTCTCCATCCGCCCAACAAGGAGTCCCGGGTGATAGACTAGGGCAGTGTGTGTTTGCTTCATCAACCTTCGCCATAAGGTCTTTGAAATATTTGGTACACTTTATCAGGCTTCAGAGGGATCTTAATCAACCAACTCTCTGAACCCTTGGTAGGAGCTATTTCTGACGAGTTCCATGACAACGTGTCTTCTCAGATAGCCACCCTAGAATCCATTTCCAGTTCTTCCATGCATCTTATTTCTCACGCAACGAAAGGAGTGGCTAGAGTGGCAGGTGCTGATATAATCACCAGATAACATGCCTGGATGTGCCTTTGCGACTTTTGCGGACTCCTTTAAGGCTTCCTTCATGAATGTCCCCATCGAGGCTGCTTCTTTGTTTGGCCCTAAACTGAAAGATATGCTGGCAAGGTGCGGACAAGATGGTAAGACCCTATCTGCCGTGGTGTCAGACACTCCACTCCTCAACGATTCTACTCCAGAAGTCAGAGGAGCAGGAAGATGTGGCACAGGAAATCACAGGGCTCTTTCCATGGCACATGTGCCGAGTTCTGGCCTAGATGCAGAGGGGGAAACTCAAATGGAAGACACCCTTTTCGGGGAAGAGGAGCTCTGTGAAACTGGGGTTCCAGAGATCCTTTCTCTGGCCAACCTTATCAGCGCTCCTGAAGTGTTGCGTCATTGCTCACCTCTGGATGCTTTTGGGGGTCGTTTTTCCTTGTACCTTGCTGCCTGCCGAAATATAACCGCCAACTCTTGGGTACAACGGATAATATCCAGAGGCTATCGCATCCCCTTCCATCTTTGTCCAATCTCATCCAGAGTATTATCTGACATTCCACCCAGTCAAAGGGAAGCAGCAGTGCATGAAATCCAAAAACTGCTACAAAAGAGTCATCCATATGGTCCCCCCAGACCAGATAGGATCCAGTTTTTACTCAAGGTTCTTTTTAGTGCCAAAAAATACAGGGGACTGGAGATCAATTCTGGATCTCAGCACACTGAACAAATTTGTAAAAACAGAGAAATTCTTGGATGGTCATCGTTCAGTCTGTCCTTCCTCTCCTGGAAGAGGATGATTGGATATGCTGTGTAGATCTTCAAGATGCATATTACTACATAAAAATGGACAAACACTCAAGAAGATACCTCCGCTTCCGCATATGAGCCAGTCACTATCAGTTTCGAGCTCTGCCCTTTGGTCTCTGTACAGCCACCAGAGTGTTCACCAAATGCATGGCAGTGGTTATCACTCACTTGCGACTTCAAGGATTCCCAGCCGATGTTCATCGTGCATACAGCTGCAGTCATAACAGATGGGTTCTCCTGCCATCAGGCGGGTCCTCGGTCGGCCGAATTTCAAAGTCTAGGTCCGGCATCGGTTGTCGTCGCCTCTTCTCTGACGTCAGTGCAACAGGGGTATAAAAGAACCAGACGATGCCATTTTCTCCAGTCTTTCTTGCCGTGCGGTGCCCGAAGCAGTTCGCAAGTGCCTCAGACCAATGTCAGACAAAATTAATAATTGTATTTCATGTGGGAAGCAAATACCGCATAAGGATTTTCATTCCCTCTGCATTCCTTGCTTAAGCCCAGACCACGACGTCTTGGTCTGTCGTTTTTGTGCTACATTCAACAAACGCACCATTAAGCGTCGGGCGGAGTTCACCCAGCACTATTTTGGCAAAGAATTTAACTACATTATGTCGTCGGATACTCCGACTCCAGTTTTGACTAAAAGACGCAAAGATAAGGACCGACGCACGAGGTCTGTGGCCTCTACCGACACCACGCCAAAGCCGACTACAGGTTGTCCGGTTCTCAGTGAGGCACCTACGCAGCCCCTGCCTACCGACGACACTTCATTGGCGGTGTCTCCTGTGCCCGAGGTCGCAGGCTCCTCAGCCCACACCCCGACTACAGATACCGAAGCCACTCTAGGTGGTGAAACTCAGAATGTAGACAGGTCTGCCTCCTCTCAAGGTGTCTTCAGGCCTTCCTCTTCTTTTTCCATTAAGGCTTTCACGAAGTCTAAAGCAGCCATGCATTCTAAGAGACAAGCTACACAGGGCCCTTCTCCAGGCCCCATGCCTAAAAAACAGATGCTTAAAATGGCTGAGTATTTAGTTACTCTTATCAGGGGTTCTCAACCCCCCCCCCCCCCCCGGAAAAAAGGCCCAGAGTGGAGGAAGAATCCCCCTCCTCGGACCAGGCCTCCATTATTTCAGAGCACTCTGATGAACAGGAACATTCTTACTCCCCTTTTGAAGCTTCTGATGCAGAGGAGTCCATTCCCTCTGTCTCCCCCCCTGAGGATTACTCTTTTGGGGAAACCTTGCATACCTTGAGGGAACACTTCCACTGGGAAGGCCAAGAGTACTCAGACTCCAAGAAAAGGCTTAGGGATTTTCTCTTGCTCCCTCAGCACAGGCCTCTGGCTATACCTCCTGTCTTAGACATACTAGATGATGTGTATTCGGAGGCCTGCCTTAACCCGGACTCTTTACCTCCAGCCCCAGTCAAGCCTGACAGGTACTACTGGGTTCCTGACTCACACCAGTTCTTACACAAAAGCCATGCAGCTGACCCAGAAACTATCTCACAGGGCCCCAAGGGAATTAAGGCCTCCACTGCTAAAAATCCATTACCTTCAGAGAGAGATTCCAGAGCTTTAGAAAGGTGGGGAAAAAAAGGTATACACCTCGGCCACCTTAACCATGAGGGCATTAAACTGCCAGTTCCATATGTTAAAGTACCAACATTTTCTGTTTTCACAGTTGAGAAGCAAAATGTCACAACCTGAACAACCAGACTTGAAGGAGTTGCAGGATTTGATGCATAGTGCAGAACAAGTGGGTAAACATACCTTGCAATGTGGTTTTGATGCTCTAGAGGCCTCATGTAGAGCTGCTGTTACAGGATCAGTCATACGTAGACATGCCTGGCTCAAGGAGCAAACCTTACCATATCATGTCAAAGCTAAATTACTAGATGCCCCTCTACAAAAAGATGTATTATTTGGTGTTAAAGCTGAGGAAGTATTAAAGAAAATGGAGGAAAAGGCTAAATCAATGCAAACAGTGAAAGATTTTCTATAGGTACAACCTCCACGTTTCAGCAGAAATTGGCCTTCCAAAAATTGGTCCTTTCCAGCCACGGACAGACCCCAAAGAGGTAGATACAGGCACTCGAGGGGCAGGGGCCAAGCTCAAGGATCGTTTAGAGGCAGACAATGGCAAGCTCCTACACAAAGAGGTGGTGAGGATAGTTCACAGCCATTCAGAAAGCAAACCCAATGACTTTCCCCTTTGCATGCCAAGCAAGGCTCAAATGGCAGCACCCTTAGGCGGAAAACTGGCATTATTTTCGAAAAATTGGCATATTGTCACAAAAGACAAATGGATCCTGGACATTATAAACAGAGGCTACAGATTCCATTTTCACACCCTTCCACAAAAGGGAGGCATGCCAAACCTGCCACATAATCAAAGGGCAGAGGCACAAAGACAAATTTCAGATCTCATGGACATGAAAGCTATTCAAGAGGTACCTACTCAAGAACAAGGTCAAGGTTTTTATTCCAGACTATTCCTGGTACCAAGAAAGGGAAAAGATTGGAGTCCTATTTTGGACCTGTCCATCCTAAACACATTTTTACTTGTGCCAAAATTCAAGATGCTCACATTACAGCAACTTCTTCCCATGCTGGGCAAGGAGTCTTGGCTGGTAACATTGGACCTCAAGGAGGCATACCTGCATGTCCCAATCGGACAAAATTGCAGAAGATACCTCAGATTTCTTGCAGGTTCAACCCATTATCAATTCTCTGCATTGCCCTTTGGCTTATCTACTGCGCCCAGAGTATTCACGAAATGCTTGGCATCAGTAATTGCCAAGGGATACAAATATACCCATATTTGGACTGCCTGATCCAAGTGGACAGCAAGCACATACTTCTGAAACATCTGGCTTTTGTAATAATGTTGTTGAATTCTCTGGGGTACACAGTCAACAAAAAGAAATCAAGGCTAATACCCTCACAAAAAATAATTTTCCTGGGTGCCAACTTGGACACAAACACCCAGATGGCTTACCTCACGCCAGAGAAACAGGGGCAGCTAACTCTATACTTCAGAAAACTAGCAAATTTCACCAGGCTGACTGCAAGGAAAATCCTGCAGGCTCTGGGATTCATGGCATCTTGCATCCTACTAATCCCATGTGCAAAGCTGCATATGAGGAAACTTCAATGGTACCTGAAAAACCTATGGTCTCAACACAGCCACAGTTTGGAAACAATAATACCACTGATTCCATGTCTTCAAAAGGAATTTCTGTGGTGGGCTCAAGCATGCCAAAGAAACACAGGTCTCCCATTCTGCAAGCCTCAAGCAAATCAAGTCATCACAACAGACGCCTCGGACTACGCCTGGGGGGGGGGGGGCGCACATGACAGATCGGTGCATTCAGGGCAAATGGTCCCAAAAAGAAAAGCACCTACACATCAATCAAAAGGAAATGCTAGCAGTAATAAATGCTATTATGGCTTTCAAAGACCTTCTGCATCCAGGCCAATTACTGATAAGGAAAGACAACAGCACAGTAATGTGGTACATAAACAAACAGGGAGGCACCCATTCATACCCCGTATGCAGGCTGGCCAGGTCACTTTGGAACATGGCTCTGGAATTGCAAATCGAACTTCAAGCACAGTACTTGCCAGGCAAGGAAAACACGCTGGCAGACAACCTAAGCAGAAATGACAGACCCACACGAATGGAAGTTGCACCCTCAAGTTTTTACAGAAATAATTCAAGCATGGGGAAGGCCAGACATAGATCTCTTTGCCTCCCACAAAAATCACCAATTGACAAAATTCTGCTCAAGGACTTTTCATCCACAGGCCTGGAGAGTGGACGCTCTCTCTTTCAGTTGGACAACAATGACAGTTTATGCCTTTCCACCTCTTCCTCTGCTGCCCAAAGTTCTATTAAAAACCAAAGCAGACAGACCAAAGATGATTCTCATTGCTCCAGACTGGCCAAGACAGCACTGGTACCCACTCCTGAGGAGCCTGACGCATTCCCCACCATGGACCCTACCTCTAATGCCTCTTCTTCTGACTCAGCACAGCTTCAAAACTCTTCACAGTCAGCTGAAAACACTCAATCTGGCCGCATGGAAGATTCCTTAACTTCACAACAGACCCTACTCTCCAAGGAGGTGCAGGATGTCATTTTGGTGGCCAGAAGGCCTTCTACTAGGAAAGCTTACTCCGCAAAATGGAAGCGATTTTGTGCCTGGAATGAGACAAAGGGCCAGAATCCTGGAATACTGAATTTACCTCAAATATTACAGTATCTAGCTGAGCCGCTAAGCAGTGGACTTTCATTCTCCTCCATCAAAATCCATGCCTCCGCCATTTCTGCAGAATAGAACACTGATCCTCCTTTAGTCTCTCATCCCCTCTTAAGACAGTTCCTCAGAGGGGCTAAGAATATAAAACCCCCAAGGAAACAACCATTACCTGCTTGGGACCTCAATTCCATTCTAGAAAAGCTGACCTTACCTCCTTTTGAGCCAGCTGCCACAACAGATTTGCAATATTTGTCCTGGAAAACAGCCTTCCTTCTGGCTATCACCTCAGCTCGCAGGGTATCTGAACTACAAGCCCTCATGTCTGTGCAGCCTTTCATCATTTTCCATCAGGACAGAGTTTCCTTACAAACCAATCTGTCCTTTATGCCAAAGGTGGTATCCAGGGTAGCTTTGAATCAGGCTATTCACTTACCTACCTTTTACCCTAATCCTCAAAACAAAGGGGAGAGACTACTACATTCCTTGGACATCACAGACAGCTACGTTATTATTTGGACAGAACAAAGCCTTTCAGGAAATCAGAACAACTCTTTGTGTCCTATGCTATAGGAGCTCAAGGAAAGCCAATTTCCAAACAGACAGTCTCAAAATGGATAGCCCACTGCATACGCTTTTGTTACTCTTTTCATGGTAAAACTGTGCTTGCAGGCATCAGATCTCACTCCACAAGGGCCACAGCTACCTCTTCAGCTTTCCTCAGGGGAGTTCCTACCAACGATATTTTGGAAGCAGCCACTTGGAGTTCTGTGCATACCTTCTCCAACCACTACCACCTACCATTATACTCCAAAACTAGAGCAGGCTTTGCCACTGCAGTCTTGCAGGGCATCCTGGCTCCTCCTAGTTCCACCCAGTGCCTACCACCCCTTTTTTAGCTTTGGGATTCTACCCATCTGTTATGACTGCAGCTGTATGCACGATGAACATAGTACAGTTTTGTACCTACCATAAATGTAGATGTTCGAGTGCTAATACAGCTGCAGTCCAGGTTTCCCTCCCTCCTTCCCCTCTTGGGACAGGCCTGTTGGCTAACACCTCCTCATACAACTTGATTGGGGTATTCATTTATGGTGTATTTACTTGCAACTACTGTTTTTTGATTATATTGCACTGCATTATTACATAAATTTATGTATTGCCTTCCTTCTGGGGTCACCTGACATCTGGGGCAAGAAAAACTGAAGAAAATGGCGTCGGCTGGTTCTTTTATACCCCTGTCGCACTGACGTCAGGGAAGAGGCGACTACAACCTACGCCAGACCTAGACTTTAGATTTCGGCTGACCGAGGACCCGCCTGACGGCAGAAGAACCCATCTGTTACGACTGCAGCTGTATTAGCACTCGAACATCTACATTTATGGTAGGTACAAAACTGTACTTTCCATATCTAGATGACTAGCTCCTCACAGCCCCCACCAGCTATCTACTGGAAGAAGCCCTGCACTGCACTCTCCTCACAGCACACCACCTGGGAATCACTATAAACTGGAAGAAATCCAACATGACCCCAGCTCAGTCTTTGGAATTCATAGGGGTACTGTTGGACACGAGAAACTGCACAGCATCTCTTCTGGACCACAGGCTTCAAAGAATAAGACAACAGGTTCAACTGCTTTTCTGTCACCAGAAATCTCCTGCTCGATCTATACTCCCAACTTTTGGGGTCAGTGGCAGCCTCGATCACCATTGTTCCCCTTGCCAGATTGCACATGAGGCTCCTTCAGTTGTTAGTTCTCACTCAGTGGCACCCTCTGCAACAGCCTTTGTATTTTCAGGTAAATGCAAGTCAGAGATGCAAGCAAAATTTACTCTGGTGGACTTTTCGAAATCCCCAACAGTGGTCTTGCCTTTCAGCCCCCATCAACCGAAAGCCACTCTGACCACGGATGCTTCCCCTGATTGGGGGGGTGGGTGGCTATGTCAGGGAAACTCAGTCTATGGCACCTGGTCGAAGACAGAGGCCCTTTTGCATATCACTGTCCTGGAACTGAGGGTGGTGCTATTAGCGTTGCAAGCATTTCATTCCATCCTTCTGTCAGGGACTATTGCGATCCAATCAGGCAACATGTCAGTGGTCTGGTACATCAACAAGCAAGGGGGCACCAGATCATACCCCTAATGCCGAGAGGCCTTGAGAATATGGCAGTGGGCAATAGCTTCCAACCACTTTCTAATTGCAACGCACATTCCCGGGATCTCCAACGTGATAGCGGACAAATTGAGCGAGTGCATTCTACAACTTCACGAGTGGTCCCTTAACCCTGTGATAGTGGCAAGAATCTTCAATCGCTGGGGCTAGCCTTGCTGCAACCTATTCGCCTCCCCAACCAACTGCAAGTGCAGCAACTATTTTGCCCTGATCCCCCCTTCGGGACAGTCACTGAGAGACGCTCTAGTCCACGCTTGGCCCTCGGGTCTACTTTGTGCTTATCCTCCTCTTCCCCTCATCTCCCACTTTCTGAAGAAGGCACGACAGTTGAAAAGCAGTGATCCTTATTGCTCCATATTGGCCTTGACAAGTCTGGTTCCCCTTCCTCTGGCCTCACCTGATAGATCAACTGTGGAGCCTCAATCTATCCCCAACGTTGATCTCCCTTCCGCAGGGTCTGACTCACCCCAGTCTAACTACCCTGAAACTAACAATTTGGTTTCTCCACTTCCAATGATTGCCAGGCAGGAAAACCTCTTGTCCCCTGTGTGCAGTGTTCTTATTGCATCTCATAAATTGTCCACCAGACTAATCTATGTCAGTAAATGGAAATGGTTTTCTCTTTGGGCAGCAAATAAACAATTAGACCCCTTGTCAACCCCAGTTTTGGTGCTTTTGGATTACTTATCAAATCTTTTCCACTTTGTGGTGTCTGCCTCTACTATTCATGTGCATTTAGCCGCCATTTCAAATTTCCACATTGGTTTTCAGGATTCTTCGCTTATGTCACATAGACTTTGTAAAACTTTCTTGAAGGGCGTTATCTACTTAAAACCTCCCTTTAGAGAACCGGTACAACCTTGGGATTTGGCATTGGTTTTGCAAGCTCTAATGGCTCCCCCCTTTGAACCTGCGTCTTCATGTGATGTAAAATATCCCTCTTGGAAAACTTTGTTTCAGTTTGCAGTCACATTGGCCAGATGCTTGTCAGAACTTCAAGCCTTATGCCTCAAACCCCCCTGTCTTATCTTCCATAACGATAGGGTATCACTGAGACCTAATTCTTCCTTTTTACCAAAAGTGGTGTCAGAGCGGTCTATCAACCAATCTATTGACCTTCCAGTGTTCTTTCCTAACCACTCTAGCAAGGGAGAGTATTGCCTGCACTCCTTGGATGTTCATAGGCAAATACGATTTTCTCTGGACAGAACAAAATCTGCCCGTAAATCAGACCAACTGTTTCTGGCTTTTTTCTGGACCTAGACATGGTCATCCTGTCTCAAAAATTACATTGGCTTCATGGTTGAGAAATTGTATTACCTTTATCTACAACAAAAACAATGTCACCTTGCCTCACAGAGTGAAAGCAAATTCTACAAGGTCTATGGCAACATCAGCAGCTTTCCATGCTTTAGGCTTCCTTCAATGATATTTGCTCAGCTGTGACCTGGGCCAAACCTCATACCTTTATTCTTCATTACAAATTGGACTTGGCCTCCAGGGGTAGAGCTTGTTTTGGCTCCATGGTGCTCAGGAATGCCCTTCCATGAGGGCCACCCAGGGATACAGGTAGCTGGGGACTCTGTCCGGCTCAAATTCTAAACCTACCACCCTAGAAAACAAAAATGGGAAGGAATTGAGGGTAATGCTGCTCAATGCCAGAAGTCTAAATCTCAAAATGCACGCACTCGAGGCCCTTCTCAGTATGGAGAACATCGATGTCTGTGCTGTAACTGAAACCTGGTTCAAGGCTCCTGAGAGCACCCCGGCACTATTAGGTTTTACCTCATATCATGCATTCCCGCCCCGAAACCCGGACCACACCACAAAAGGAGGGGGTGTATCCATATTCATAAAGGATACCCACACCTCCAGGTTGGTGGCAACGCACGAAGCTTCGGAAACCATTTAGGTGCAACTAACCATAGGCAAAACTGCTCTACAAATTGTAGCATGCTACAGGCCACCCTCTCAAACTCAGGAACCCCACACAGCCTTCCTGAAGACACTGGAGGGTATAAATGTATCTCCAAACACCATCATATTGGGTGACTTCAACTACCCGAATATAGACTGGAAACATTACTCAAGCTCTAACTTTCTAGCCCAACAGTTCCTGGAGTTCATAAATTCAAATGCCATGGAACAGCTAGTCACTGTTCCCACAAGAGGAGAAAATATACTAGATCTCATTATCACAAACTTGGGGACAAAATGCTCCACACCGGAAGTATATCCCTCATTGGTGAGATCTGATCATAAACTAATCTCACTGGAAATCCACATCCCACCCCCACCCCAAACAAAAAAGACCACAGTGAAGAACTTCTCTAAAGCAAACTTCACACTACTCAAGACTGGTGTGGTATCCTTCAAGGCCCCTGAGCCAGTGGAAACCACAACCCAAGCTGCGGAAGCCCTTACAAATGCCTTCTATGAACATCTCCAGGACTGCATGGATCAGGCAATCCCAAATAAAACCAAGACTCTTTCCACAAAGGGCAAACGTCCAGTCTGGTGGACCCCAGCCATTAACAAACTTTACAATAAGAGGAGAAAGCTATTACATGATGGAACAAAATCCATAAAAGGGAAGTCACCCCTGATCATTATTAGTAAAAAAATACGAGCACTCATAAAATCAACTAAGGCCAATTTTGAGAGAAAAATTGCCATGGATTCAAAGGACAATCATAAGGCCTTTTCAGCTATGTTAGGAACCTGGGTGGAAACTCCCAGATATGCTCAGAATTAGTCCAAAATGATACAAAAATCACTGAACCCACAGACATTGCCAACATACTGGCAGACAAGTTCAGTGCAAACTTCACCCCTCCCCCCTAAAGGAGAGATAACTATCCCAGCGGAGTGTAGCCTCCCAGACATCTCAAATGCGCAGGTGAAAGCTGCTCTCTCTAAAGCTAAAAACACAGCATCAATGGGACCGGATGGTGTCCCCGGCTGTGTGCTACACGAGCTAAATGAGGAATTAAACCCGCACATAAGGCAGCTGTTTAATCTCAGCCTTACCACAGGATACGTGCCCAAGGAGTGGCATACGGCAACTGTGGTCCCACTCCACAAAGGCGGTGCCTCTACGGACCCTGGTAATTACCGCCCCATAAGCTTAACAAGTCTAGTCTGCAAAGCTATGGAGAGGATCATAATGGAGCTCATAAACAAAGAAATAGGGGACTTGCAGACATTGGACCCGACCCAGTTTGGCTTCGTCAAGGGAAGATCATGCCTTTTGAACTTGGTCGACTTCTTCGAAACAGTCACCAAGGCCATTGATGAGGGAAAGGCAGTCCATACAGCCTACCTTGACCTTGCAAAGGCTTTCGACCCAATACCCCACTCTGGTATTGTAGAAAAACTTACCAGCTAAATGTAAACCCATATGTCACAAGATGGGTTGCAAACTGGCTTAAGGACAGAACCCACAGGGTTAGAGTTGCTGGCGCTATGTCAGACTCCAAGCCGGTCACAAGTGGTGTCGCACAGGGCTCGGTCCTTGGCCCCCTATTGTTCGGCATCTACTTCTCAGAAGTACAGGCCAACATGGGAGACTTTGGCTGACAAAGTTTGCAGACGACTGCAAACTGGGTGCCATAGTGGAAAGTGCATCGGACACGGATATCTTTCAGAAGGGACTCACAGAAACAGATAGCTGGTGTCAGAGCCATGGCCTGAAGTTAAACGCCAAAAAATGTATAGTCCTACCCTTCGGGAAAAACAAGGTAACCCCAAGCTACCATATAGGTGGCAATCCACTAAGCACAGAAGAGGTTATCAGGGACCTGGGGACCCAGGTTGACAGTGGCCTTTCTTTTGACACTCACGTTGCCAAAGTGGTTAGGAAGACCTTCTACATTGCCCACCTGATCATGAAGGGATTCACATCCAGATCTAGTGAGGTCATTGTTCCCCTGTACTCTTCACTTATCAGACCAATGATCGAGTACAATGCCCCATTCGGGATGTATCTCACCCGACATCTGCAGCAATTGGAGAGACCCCAAAAGTTCCTCACCAAAAGGATAAAGGGACTCCAAAATCTGTCATATGCTGCCAGATTGAAGAAACTCCAGCTCTATTCAGTCGCATACCGTCTGCTCAGAGGTGACATGTGCCTGACATACAAGGCCATGTCCAACCCGGAATTAATGGACATGCTCCACCTCAAAAAATCCAAATCCACCAAAACCACTACAGCAAGTGACTTAAACCTTAGCATGGATATAAATAGGACGTGCTGGAGGGATAGATTTATCACTCAGAGACTCCCTATGCTGTGGAATAGAGTCCCGGTCCTTGTGAGGCAGAGCACCTCGCTGGCTCTGTTCAAGAGAAATCTTGACCTGTGGATGGGAGATCGTAGGTTTACCCCGGGAATCATCTCTGTGTCACTGCTGGACAGAGGCACAACAAACTAATGGGCACAGTAGTTTTTCATATAAGGGGTGGCGTAAGCCACAAAAATTTGGGCTAGGCTTATAAATGCCGTAGGGCAGATAGCCTAGTATAAACCTATGAACCTATGAAGATTAACAGCATCAGATAAAGAAGTTATGTCTTACCATAATGTTCCATCTGTGTTGTTGGTCTTCATTCATTCATTACTTCCCACCCGCCATCCCCCTCCCGAAGTTCCTGGTTGATCTCATATAATCCTTTATCGTAGGACTGTTTTGACCAGAAGTAGCCTCAACTTTTGTCTGTCAACTTGCAAACTTGATCTGAGGTAACAGGAAGCAGAGCATTTTTGGTAGGACCTTGGCTCAAGAGTTTTTGGCTGACGCAAGCTTGATATTTGGCTGGCTCGGTTACGAGGACGGAACCGATAACCCATCAGTAATGAATGAACGAAGATCAACAACACAGATGGAACGTTATGGTAAGACATAACTTCATTTTTTGGAACAGCTGTCTTAGAATCAGTTTTTGTTTCTTCTTTCTAGCATTATTCCAAGGATTTGTTTCTTTTATTCTTTTAAGAGTAGGGGCCATCCATTCCATTTCTTCTGGGATAGAGACACTATGTTGTTATTTTTTGATGAAAATAGTAGCTTCTTCTAAGTCATTAAAGGTTTTCATCTCATTGGCAAAAAGTAATTTTAACTTGGCTGGAAAGGTCAGCTGTGCTTTAATGTTGTTTTGTTTCAACAGTTTTATTATTGGCCAGGCTTTTTTCCTTTGTTCTAGTATTTTGGGAGAATAATCATTGTCAAACCTTATCAGGCTTTGATTGTGTTTTAAGGGTGATTTTCTCCAAGCAGAATTTAATATTAGTTCCTTGTCCAGAAATGAAATAAATGTTATAACTATGATCTAGGTGGAGTATTTGTTGAGTTAGAGACAGGTTTCCTCAGTGCTCTATTTGCCGTTTCAGTTCCAAATGAAAGTCACTCTTTCAAGTCTAAAAATTCAAGAATCTAGGTTGTTGAGAATGAATGTCTTCTTCTTCAGTGTTTTCAGGCAGATCAAAGATCCTTATGTTGTTTCTCCTTTCCCTGTTTTCTAAGTCATCTGTTTTGTTAATCAGCCATGTATTCTGTTTAAGCAGAAATTCTTTTTGGAATTCTTCCTCTTTGAGTCTCCCTTCAGTGCCATTTAGAGAAGTCTCTATATTTTTTATTTTTGTATGATGTTGCTGTAATAGTTCCTTAAGAGTATCAGTCTGTTTTTGAGAATTTAATTTGAGGTTTTCTAACTCAGTTTTAAAGCCATCCATCTTCAAAGATGGTTCCTGTAAGGTAGATCTCATCGATTGCAGCTCTTTTTTCAAAGCAGCATCTGGATGAGAATTCCTTGAGTTGTTCATATTCAGTGACTCAATATATCTCCAAGTTACTTGACTGGAAACTTTTTGTACATCTCCACCAGAATTGATATTTATGTAGTTTAGTAGTTTATAGATTTCTGATGTTTTAAACTAGAAAATAATAAAATTTTCTTATATTATTATACTAGTTTATGGAGCTCTCAAAATTCACTGCTCTCAATTGGCCATCTAGCCCCCCCCCCCCCACCACCACCATTAATTTCTGTCTAGCCGTAATAGCTGTGCCCCATGTATGAATGTAACTTTTGATTTTACAGATGTCTTCAGTTTGCTGTAATGTAACCTTAGACGTCACTCCGTTTTTAAGATAATTAAACAATGTGTTCATATTTACATATTTAAGGAAAGTTTTTTTTACAGCATTGTTTATTCTTTTGTTTAATATCAGGAAGTATTGTATAGACTCCTGATTCACATTATTAACATTTGGGATCTATACATAATAATAATGCTAGACAACAATTCTCATTTTCTCAGGTACCAGTTACCCCATTTGAGTCTGGATCCACTGTTGGCCTGTATACTGACTTGTGCTGTTCCATGTTGCTTCCAAGAGCAAATTGCCTGAGATATTTACAGAAATGTGGTACTTGTGCATATGTGCATATTTTGACTTCAGTGTAAATGTCGGTGAAATGGTGGTAGGTAGACAGCAGATATCGGGATAACGTTTGAAGCATTGTATAAACTTTTGTTTGATACCATGGAGTACCATATGAACAACTCCTGAGTCAAGTTATTAGCAGAAATGTTAGTGTGGCACATCTTTGTAATCTGACATGAAAAAAGTCACACTTTTTCCACTTACTGTTTGGGGGGGGGGTGGGGGGTCAGCACCATTCCTGACATGTATACTTACTTGCCTGTGCAATGCTATTCCACAGTGCTAAGTGGATAGTATCTTATTTATTTGCATAAGTACTTTATTTATGCATATTTTATTGCTAAAGGCATCCGGATTTCTACAAAGCAGTAGTTGTTCGGCACCAGCTGTCATTGTGAAGTTTTCCAGCATGAATTGCGCTTTTCAGTTGATACCATGAAATGCCATATAGACCCCTCCTTGGTCAAGCTATTACTAGACACCCTAATATAAATGTATTCTTAATTTGGCATGGAAAATCGCAGTTTCTCATTTGCTTATGACTCCTTTTGGGTCAGCAGCAATTCCTGACGGTTATGCTGACTTGGCCTGGGAAATGGTGTTTAGTAGTGATACTAACTGGACTGTGCCTGACCTAGTATATAAATGTTTTTATGCGTATTTGTATTGTTTCATTGCAAAAGAAAAAATGACTGTTCAGAAAAACTTCAGGAGTTGGCTTTTCAGTATGTTTGTTATAGGCTGTTTATAGAGAAATTATGATTACAAAATAAATAACAATGTCAGTACCTCTCAGCTGTGCCAAATTTGCCAGAAATTACTGAATTTCAAGTTAAAATAACAGGATGCCACAAATTCCAGATTGGCTCCTTTAAATTATGATTTATAGACTTCAGTTTGTCCGTGTCAGTAGCTGTCATGTCATCACTACTTAACATAAGGGGTGGGGAAGGTGGCCTAATGGTTAAGGTGTTTGCCTTACAAACATAAGGTACGGGGTTTGAGTCTCATAAGGGATAATTGGCTAGGCTTAAAATGGCTCACAAGGGCAGTTAGCTTCGTACGAACCTATGAACCTATAACTAACGTTGGTGGCATGATGACATTATTAGAGACACTACAGTTTGTGAGGGGAGCAAATAACCTGCATTTAGGTGTATAGACATAACTTTACTTAAAGTAAGGTAATGCAGTAGGTGATTTGGACACTGTAAATTGCCCGTAGGTGTGAGTATGCATACAAATGTGTGGTGTGGAAGAACTGCAGTAGGGCTAGCCACCTGGCGGTGTGAACCTTGGCTCTAGATGATTGTCACTTTGAAGTGACACTCCAACCCCATGCGCAAAAATGGGAAAAAGTGATTGTGGATGGATGGAAGTTCCATTTAGCTTAATTTTGTTTTTAAAGTACCCTGTCCTCAGTCACAAAATTACATTATTGTTTCAATACCAGTCACAGAGCTATAATGCTAGGGAAAAATATGTATTTGCTAGCATTTGAGTCGCAGAAAATGGTGCTGTTTCCTTTTTTCCTCTGAAGTTCATCTTTTACATCACTAGACAGTGATTTGGTATTTTTTGCGACACGTGACATTGATACCTCGTTTCATTTTTAAAAAGTGTTAACACTTCATGTTCATCGTGTTTCACTGTTGCAGTCCTTACAAAATGGGTTATCCTATTCCCAGTAGCCCACAGTCGGCCAGAATACCAAAGTCTTTGGTATATGAAGTCAGCTGCCTTCCATTTAAGCCTGACGTCAGGTACAAAGGAAGGCAGCCGATACCATTTCCTCAGTCTTTCTTGCCACCGAGCCTGAAGCAGAAGCATTTTGCACGAGTGCCGGTCGGCCGAGTACCTTCTTTTTGTATATTGACTGCTTAGTTGAAGACATCCTCAGATAAGTACACCGTTGGGGACCTTCTTTTCTTACTTTAATGAATGTCAGAGAAAGTTAATAACGGTCTTGCCTGTGGAAAACAGATTCTGCACACTGGTTTTCTCTCCTATTGTATCACTTGTTTGGGCCTTGAGCACGATGTCCCTAATTGTGTTCTCTGTGCTTCTTTCAACCCGCATACCATTCGGCGTAAAGCTAGGATCTTGTTCAAGCATTTTGCAGTTTGGCCTAAGTTCATCGGTATGGCATCTTATGGTCTCCTGACTTCAGATGTTCCTAAGAAGCGCAAGGATAAGGACTGCGACAGGCTTAGGGTCAAATTAACTGACGATCTCCCTGTTAAGTTGGTTGTCGGCCCAGCGGTAGTCAGTGATCACTTTCATTGCCTCTGCAGTCCGCGGATGTTCAACAGGCGTCTGCGGAGTCCTCCATACCGCAGGCTTCCACTTCATCTTCTGACCCTCCGCCAATCGCCGCCTCTGGATCCGAAGCCACTAAGCAGGCACCAGCTTCTGAGGCCTCTTTTCTCCGCCCGGAGACCAGATTCAGACCGATGACCTTGGTTCAGACTACTGCGGTGGCTAGGCCAAAGCAGGCGCCGGCCCCCCCCTCTCAAATGCCTCAGTCTCAGATGATTAAGATTGCTAGTGATATCTTGACCCTTATCGGGGGCTCTACCTCCTTCTAAGAGGGCTAGGGAATTGTCCCCAGAAGTTTTGTCTGCCTCATACTCATTGGTTTCCAGCAACTCTGCTGATGAAGAGGGAAACTCTCAACTTTTTTTCTGGTTTTGAGGATTCTGATGCAGAAGACTCCATCCCTTCTGCCTCCCCTCCAGAAGGTTTTTCTTTTGGAGATGCTCTGAATTCTCTTGGGAAGCATTTCAAATGGGAAAGTGAGGACTACCCTCAGTCTAAGAAACGGATTAGGAAATTCTTGGATTTGCCACAGCATAAGCCTTTGGTTATCCCTCCAGTTTTGGAAGTTGTTGATGTTTTCATGGAGGATTCTTTGACCCCTAATTCTGTTCCTCCTGCTCCCAGAACACCTGACCAGTATTATAGAGTTCCTGATTCTCATCATTTCCTTTTTAAGAGTCCTATTGCTGATCCAGAGATTATTTCTTAGGGCCCTAAAGGTGTTAAAGCCACGGTTGCTAAAAATCCTGTTCCTTCTGACAGGGTATCTAGGGCCTTGGATAGATGGGATAAAAAGGTTTATATTTCTTCTACCCTGGTTATTAGTTCTGTTAATTGTCCTTTTCATATGCTTAAGTATCAGCAGCATACTTTGGAGGCCATTAAGGCTAAAATAGCTGGTGTTACTTCCCTGATGGAGAGTAAGGACAGGAAAGATTTATTGAATTCTGCCACTCTTCTCACTAAACGTTCTCTACATTGTGGTTTTGACACTTTGGAGGCTTCTTGCAGGGCAGCAGCCACTGGTTCTGTTATTAGAATACATGCTTGGCTCAGGGAACAGCCCCTTTCTGAACCTGTCAAATCTAAATTACTGGATGTGCCTTTGCACAAGGACAATCTTTTTGGTAGCAAAGCAGAAGAAGCATTGAAAAAGTTGGAGGATAAGACCAGATCTTTGCAAACTGTTAAGGACTTTCTGCAAGTTCAGCCTCCTCGTTTTAGTAGACATTACCCTTCTAAGATTTGGACTTTTCCTGACCCTAGTAAACAGGGTCGCACTAGGCCTAGAGGTTACAGGTCTTCTAGGGGGCAGACTTCCACCCCTCAAAAGGCCAAGCGCTGGCAGGCTTCCTCTTCAGAATTGGGGAGTTCTAAGCAAACTTCCCAAAGCAAGCATTCCCAATGACTCTGGCTGTCCCCTGTCTGCCTCTGCGCGCCCAGGGTTTCCTTTGGGGTGAAGGTTAGCCATTTTTGCAGATGTCTGGTACACCATCACAGATGACAAATGGATGCTCAAAATAGTATCCCAAGGCTACAAGTTCTCCTTTCACACCTTCCCTGTCCACCAAAGATACCCAGATATCCCCCCACATCAAAGGGCAGAAGCAGAAAAACAAGTTTCTTCTTTGCTTTACCTGGGAGCAATAGAGCCAGTTCCTGCACTACAGATAGGCCAGGGTTTCAACTCAAGACTTTTCCTGGTTCCCAAAAAAGGAGGCACCTGGCGCCCTATTCTGGATTTGTCCATTATAAACACTTTTCTGGTTATTCCCAAGTTCAGAATGCTCACTCTTCTGCGGTTGCTGCCAATACTGGCCAAGGATTCTTGGCTGGTGACTTTGAATCTCAAAGAAGCTTATCTGCACATCCCAATAAGGGAAAGCTGCAGGCAGTTCCTTCGCTTCAGGGCTGGGAACAGGCAGTTCCAATTCTCTGCACTGCCCTTTGGCTTATCTACTGCTGCCAGAGTTTTTACAAAATGCCTGGCTCCAGTCATTGCTTTTTGCAGGCAAAGAAACATTCAAATTTACCCTTACTTGGACGATTGTCTTATTCAGGCAAACTCTCCAGAGCAACTTCTAAAGGAGGATTTGGACTTTGTAAAGAACCTTCTCACCTCTTTGGGCTCCACTATCAACGAAAAGGAGTCAAAATTGGTACCCACCAGGGAGATTGTATTCCTGGGAGCGAGTCTGAACACAGCCGCCCAGATGGTATCTCTCCCTCAAGCGAAACAAATTGATCTTTCGAATTACTTCAAGAATCTGGCAAGCATGACCCAGCTCTCTGCAAGGCAATTCCTGCAAGCCCTGGGATTCATGGCTTCATGTATTCTGATGATTTTATATGCCAGACTGCATATGAGGAAAATACAATGGTACCTCAAAAACCTTTGGTGTCACCTCACTCTGGATTTAAACTTGATTCTTCCTCTGATTCCCTGCCTGCCAACGGAGTTCCTTTGGTGGGTGATGACATGTGCACAGAACAAAGACCTGCCTTTCTGTCCACATCCTGCCAGCCAGATTCTCACCCAGCTGCCTTGGACTATGCTTGGGGAGCACATCTAGAGGGCAGATGCATTCAGGGACTTGGAACTGTCAACAGGTTCATTTACACATAAATGTGAAGGAATTGATGGCAGTCCAGCAGGCCTTGATGGCTTTCAAGCATTTTCTCTCTCCTGGTACTCTTCTAGTCAGGACAAACAACACCACAATCATGTGGTACATTAACAAGCAGGGAGGGACTCGCTCTTACCCCCTGTGCAGAGAAAGCATGATACTATGGTCCATAGCAGCTTCCATGGGCATTCATCTGATAGCTCAGTTTCTTCCAGGAAGGCTCAGCACTTTGGCAGACTGGTTTAGCAGGCAGTTCCTGAATCCTCACGAGTGGCAACTAAACAAGACCATCTTCTATCACATCATTCAGCATTGGGGCACTCCCCAGGTGGATCTCTTATCTCTGACCAACCACCTTCTTCCAACCTTTTGCACAGGAATCATCACGACAAAGCTTGGAAAGTGGATGCTCTGTCCTTCCCCTGGGCACAGCTCTCGATCTATGCATTCCCTCCTCTGCCTTTTCTTCCCAGAGTGCTGTTAAAGATAAGGGACAAAAAACCAAGGGCCATCATCATGGCTCCAGACTGGCCCAGGCAACATTGGTATCCACTACTTCGCAGTCTCTCCCAGTCTCAGCCTTGGCATCTTTCCCTGATACTAGATCGCTTGGTTCAGGAGGGGGAAAAATTCTGCATCCTCATCTTCAGTCTCTGCATTTGGCAGCCTGGCTCATAATTGAAACCTTTCCCAACAGGTGGTTGAGGTCCTTTGTGAGGCCAGGAGTTCTAGCACTAAGAAATCTTATGCAGATAAGTAGAAAAGATTCTCCATGTGGATGCAGAGTAGAGGGGAAGACCCTTCTCAACCTACTCTTCCTCTTACTCTTGACTGTCTGGCAGGCTTTCGTAATGGTGCACTTTCCTTTTCTTTCATCAAGATTCATGCTTTAGCTATTTCTGCTCATTGTTCCTTTGAGCAACCCATTTCCTCTCATCCCTTGATGAAACAGTTCCTCAGGGGAGCTAGCAATTTAAAGCCTCCCAGAAGGACACCTACTCCTGCTTGGGATCTTAATTTTTTACTTGAGAAACTTACTCTGCCTCCTTTTGAACCAGCTGCCTTAGCATATTTGAAGTTTCTCTCCTGGAAAATTGCCTTTCTCTTGGCTATTACTTCAGGTAGAAGAGTTTCTGAACTGCAAGCCTTAATGGCAATAGAGCCTTTTATCATCTTCCATGTGGATCGGGTTTCTCTTCGAACTAATCCCCCCTTTATGCCTAAGGTGGTTTCTAGCCTGACTTTTAATCAGTCTATCCACCTGCCTACCTTCTTTCCTAATCCTCAGAATAAAGGAGAAAGGTTACTGCATTCCCTGGATGTACATAGCTTAGATTTTTACCTGGACAGGACTAAACCTTTTCGAAAGTCGGATCAGTTGTTGGTCAGTTTTGCTCCTGGAGCTCAAAGCTATTTCTAAACATACCATTTCTAAGTGGATTGCTCATTGTATTCACTTTACTTATAGCATGGCAAGGTTCCCCCACAGAGTATTAGGACCCATTCTACTAGAGCAGCCTCTACCTCAGCAGCTTTTTTAAGAGGTGTACCTACTAGGGACATCCTGGAAGCAGCTACACATTACAATTTACCCTTGATTTCTAAGTCCAGGCTGGTTTTGCCACTGCAGTGTTGCAGGGCATCCTTGCCAACCCTTAAGCAATGGGTGTTCCTTCTCCCTTTTGTTTTTTTCCTGGGCTTTGGGAATCAACTCATTTTGTAAGGATTGCAACAGTGAAACATGAACATAGTACAGTTGCGTACACTTACCATAAATGTAGATGTTCGAGTTTATTCACTGTTGCAGTCCTGGTCCCCCTCCCTTCCATACCCCTTTTTTTCCTAGGACACAGACTGGATTTTTCTTTTCCTCTTCTAACCTTTTTTTGGGGGCTCCTGACAGTTAAGGCAAGAAAAACTGAGGAAATGGCATTGGCTGCCTTCCATTGTACCCGACGTCCGGCTTAAACCGAAGGCAGCTGACGTCATATACCAAGGACTTTGGTATTCTGGCCGACTGTGGGCTACTGGGAGCCGGATAACCCATTTTGTAAGGACTGCAACAGTGAATACACTCGAACATCTACATTTATGGTAAGTGTACACAACTGTACTTTTTTATGAGGCATTTTTCCCATGAGGAGAGTTACTACCAATTACTGAATTGTGTTTATGAGGGTTGCTTAGTTCTAATAGCAGGCTTGGCTAGTGTTCACTGGTGGTAGTAGTAATTTCACTAACAATTTTGTGCATGGATCACCCTATGGGAAAGGGGAGTCAGCATAATTTGCGTTAGTCCCAGCTTTCAAAGAATTACCCTGATTTTGCCTTGCATTTTTGTTCTGTTTGTAAAATGTGTGGCTTTCTGGCAAATTGTTGAGGACTGCGAGCAGTAAATAAGTACAGCCATTTAAGTGTCAAACTTCTTGTTTTTCAGAAATCACACGCTTCTGCAAAACCTAGTGTTCTAGAAAAATTCGAAGTGTATAAC
Organism: Protopterus annectens; assembly: GCF_019279795.1. Classification (NCBI taxonomy): domain Eukaryota; kingdom Metazoa; phylum Chordata; order Ceratodontiformes; family Protopteridae; genus Protopterus; species Protopterus annectens. Next base: position 600,567,588 of record NC_056751.1, read on the forward strand.
ACCAGTTTTTAAAATGTCTGATTTTGTCTGTTACTATTTTTGGCTTTATCCGTGATTCTTGATTTAAGAGGTTGAGAGCTGTGCTGTGTGTGTCTTTGAACATTTAATGACACAGTCCTGAAATTCTAAACTCTAAAGAGCTGGTGTACTATGTCTCCTCAACAATTCTAATAAATCGAACATACATGTGAATGCTCGAGTGTATTTACCTTTTTTATTTATTTATTTATTTTTTTTAAACTACAAAAGTGTGCAGCAGTTTAGTTCTTTTAATGTAAAGTATTTTGTAGCATTTTGTCACTTCCATTTTTGTAAACTTTTAAAACTTGTGTTTCTGAGTGATGGTATCCCACTATCTTATTGAAAATGAAAAGATTAGTAAATGCTATTAGATATGGAAATTTCATGCTAATTAGCCATCCATGTTTTTGACTAGATGAAACTACAGTTCAAGAAGTTTGTCCAGATTTTATGTCTGCAGATTGAGAGGTATAGTGGCTTCAGAATAAAAAAGACCACCCTTAAAGATTTAAGGAGCAGTGGTAGATACATTTTTACACTTTGTCTTTGTGCTCACAGTAATCAAAGTTCAGGATTCTGTAGCTCATCTGATTCTGAAGAGCATTTCTACTCCAAAGCCACTGAGGCATTTCTTAACTGACTAAAAACAACCTGAAGTGGTTCAGCACATGTTCTTTGTGTTTCACTGTTGCAGTCATTACATTTGGGTAATCTGCTGGCAGGTTGCCCTCAGTCGGCCTGAATTTCAAAGTCTTGGTTCCTGCGTCGGTTGCTGTCTCCTGTTCCATGACGTCAGGTCGTCAGAGGTATAAAACATGCAGCCGACGCCATTTTCTTTAGTCTTTCTTGCCGTGCGGTGCCCGAAGCAGAAACATTTCGCAAGTGCCGGTCGGCCGACTACTGAAATATTCGAGTTTGAGTTTCGGAACCGAAGTCTTCACTAAAGCTAAGTACCCCCTTGCGCAAACTTTTTTTCTTGCTTTTTACCGATGTCAGAAAAAGTTAATAATTGTATTACTTGTGGGAAGTAAATACCTCATAAGGATTTCCATTTATACTGTATTCCTTGCCTAGGTCCTGATCACAACGTGCCTGGCTGTCGGTTTTGTGCTAGATTTAACCAACGCACTATTAAGCGTCGGTATATTTTTGCATCAAAGCATTTTGGAAACAGATTTAACTACCCAGAAATGTTGTCTGATAGTAATCTGACTACCGGAGTACATAAAAAACACATAGAAAAGGACAGAAAAAGGCAGTCGAGATCCAAAACCGACGACGAAGCTTCTCTTAAGCCAGTCATCGGTTTGCCGGTACTCAGTGAGGCGCTTTCGCAGCCCCTGATACCCACTACCTTCAAGTCACAGGCCTCTACCGACACCCATGTGGAGTCCGGCATGCCACAAGATACTGAAGGTATAGGACCGATGGATGTATCTCCCTCGGATGGGTCCGGAGCCGCTGAGCAGGCACCGGCTTCTCAGGGTGTAGTCAGACCTCGACATTTGTATATCAAACTGACGAAAGCTGCAAAACCAAAGACAAACAAAACCAAAGAGAAAAGCAACTTCTAAATCTAAAAAACCAATGCATGAGCCACGTGCACAGGCCTCTATGCCTAAAAAACAGATGATCAAAATGGCTGAAAACCTTATTACCTTGTTCAGGGGTACCCATCCCCCTCCTGATAAGAGGCCTAGGCAAGACACTGATTATGAATCTTCAGATCAGGTTGCTATTTCTTCTGATTCCTTTTCTGATCAGGAATTATCTATGCCTCCCTATGAAGATTCTGATGCTGAGGAGCCTATTCCATCTGCATCTCCTCATGAGGATTATTCATTTGGAGAAACCTTGCATACTTTGAGGGAGCATTTTCACTGGGAGAGTCAAGACTTCTCAGAATCAAAAAAGAGGCTCGGGGATTTCCTTCTCCCTCAGCACAGGCCTTTAGCCATTCCCCCTGATGTCCTTCAAGGATGCATCTGCAGTCATCACATATGGGTTGTCCTGCCTCAGGCAGCCCTTCGGTCGGCCGGATTCCAAAGTCTGGGTCCGGCCTGGGCTGGTGTCGCCTTTCCCGACGCCAGCGCCTGGGGTATAAAAGCGTCAGCCGACGCCATCTTCCTCAGTCTTTCTTGCCGCGTGGTGCCCGAAGCAGAAGCAGTTCGCAAGTGCCGGTCGGCCAGCTCCTGTAATTCAGCTACCGAAGACTTCAAAAGCTAAGTACCCCGTTGGGGACTCTTTCTTGCCTCAGCCGATGTCAGATAAAGTTAATAATTGCTTAACTTGTGGGAAACAAATACCTCATAAGGATTTCCACTCTTACTGCCTCCCCTGCCTAGGCCCAGACCACGACGTCTCGGCCTGTTCAGCCTGTGCTTCCTTCAACCGACGCACTCTTAGACGTCGGGCGGAGTTTGCAGAGGAATTTTTTGGGGCTAGTTTTTCGTACAATATGCCGTCGGAGACTCCGACTTCACCTTTAACAAAGAAACAGAAGGACAAGGACCGACACACGCGGGCCGCGGTTTCGGCTGAAACCACGGCCAGTCCTACCGCGAGTGTCTCGGCTGAAACCGAGTCCTCGGTACTTCCGACCCCCGAAACCGCTCAACCAACAACCTCGGCCACGGAGGCCCCTGCTGAGTTGGTTATTGAATTTCCTTCTGAAACTGGTGTCTTGGAAACTTCCGACACCATTCCTCTAGACAAAACTACACCAGCACGTGGTGCAGCCAGGCCTCCTGTATCCATGTCCATAAAGGCTTTCACCAGGGCTAAAGCTGCTAAACACACAAAAGCTATGCCTCCCAGGGTTATTCCTCAGGGACCCACTACAAGTTCACAGATTCTAACTTTAGCAGAGGACCTTATTTCCTTAATTAGGGGCTCTCAACCACATCCGGACAGGGGCTCTCAACCTCCACTAGACAAAAGGCCCAGGGTTGAGCCCTTTGATCCTCACTCCTCAGAGGCGGCCTCTGATGGCTCTGCTCTCTCGGACTACCAGGAGGAGGAGGTTTTTTTCGGCCTACGAGGATTTTGATGCAGAGGAATCTATCCCCTTGGCCTTCCCTCCTGAAGAACTGTCATTCGGGAAGACCCTTCACACTATGAGAGAGCATTTCAAATGGCAGGGCCAGGAATTCTCTGATTCCAGGAAAAGATTAAGAACTTTTCTGCATTTACCTCAGCATAGACCTTTGGCTATTCCTCCTGTTTTGAATGTCATTGATGATGTGTACTCTGAGTCTAGCATAACCCCTGACACTCTTCCTCCGGCCCCTGTCAAACCCGATAGGTACTACAGGGTCCCGGACTCGCATCATTTTCTTTACACGACCCACTCTGCTGATCCAGAAACTATTTCCCAGGGCCCTAAAGGGGTTGCAGCTGCCACTACAAAAAATCCACTCCCCTCTGAAAGGGAGTCCAGGGCTTTAGAGAGATGAGTTTAAAAAGTGTATACTTCTGCTACTCTTTCTATGAGGGCATTAAATTGTCAGTTTCTTATGATACAGTACCAAGAGTATTTGTTAGATGAATTGCATAAGAAACTGTCTTCACCTGAACCCCTAGATCGCAAATCACTTCAGGATCTGGTACACAACTCCCAGCAGGTTAGCAACCATTTTTTGCAGTGTGGTTATGATGCATTGGAAGCTTCATGTAGGTCAGCTATGACAGGTGCAGTCATACGTAGGCATGCTTGGCTGAAGGAACAATCTCTGCCAGACCATGTTAAAGCTAAGCTTCTGGATGCTCCACTGGAGAAGCAAAAGTTATTTGGCTCCACTGCTCAGGAGGTCTTAAAGAAATTTGAGGAAAAGGCAAAATATGTACAAACAGTTAAAGATTTTCTACAAGTTCAACCACCAAGATTCAGCAGAAATTGGCCTACCAAGAATTGGTCCTTTCCGGACACAGAAAGATTTCAGAGAGGCAAGAATAGGCGTGCCAGAGGTAGAGGGCAAGCTAGAGGCTCCTACAGAGGACGTCAATGGCAGCCTCCCAACCAGAGAGGTAGTGCAGGACCTACAACTACTGCACAAGGACAGACTCAATGACTTTGCTTTGACTCCGTCAACCAGGGCTCAATTAGAAGCACCTTTGGGCGGAAAGCTTTCTTTATTCTCAGAAAATTGGCACAGTATTACAAGAGACAAATGGACACTGCAAATAATAGACAAAGGATACAGGTTCCATTTTCACACATTGCCAAAAAGAAAAGGCATGCCAGACCTGCCACCAAATCAAAGGGCAGAGGCTTTGAAACAAATCTCCAACTTAATGCAAATGAAAGCTATTGAAAAGGTTCCTCTTTCAGAACAAGGCCAAGGATTTTATTCCAGACTATTCCTTGTTCCAAGAAAAGAAAATCAATGGAGGCCTATTCTCGACTTGTCCGCACTGAGTACTTATCTCATTGTGCCAAAATTCAAAATGCTGACTTTACAGCAACTCCTTCCCATGCTGGGCAAGGGGTCTTGGCTGGTGACTCTAGACCTCAAGGAGGCATACCTGCATGTCCCTATCAGGCAAAGTTGCAGAAGACACCTCAGATTTCTTGCAGGTTCAGAGCATTATCAATTCTCAGCATTGCCCTTTGGCTTATCTACTGTGCCCAGAGTATTCACGAAATGCCTGGCATCAGTAATTGCACACTGCAGACTTCAGGGGATTCAAATATACCCATATCTGGACGACTGCCTTATACAAGCGGACAGCCAACAAACTTTGGTAAAGGACTTGAGTTATGCCATCCACCTACTGCAGGCCTTGGGATATACAGTCAACACTCACAAATCAAGACTTGTTCCATCCCAAAGAATAACTTTTCTGGGTGCAGATCTAGACACAACCACCCAAATGGCTTTTCTCACAGAAGAAAAACAAAGACAACTACTGGATTACTTCAAGAATCTGACAAGACAAACTCAGCTGACTGCAAGGAAAATGCCCTGGGTTACATGGCATCTTGCATTCTTCTGATTCCACAAGCAAGGCTGCATAAGAGGAAACTACAATGGTACCTAAGGAGTTTATGGACTCAGCACAGTCACAGCTTAGAAACTTTGATCCCACTCATTCCATGCCTCCAAAAGGAATTTCTGTGGTGGGCTCAAGCAAGCCAGTCAAACACGGGTCTGCCCTTCAGCAAACTAATAGCCAGCCAAACCATTACAACGGACGCTTTAGACCACGGTTGGGGAGCACACATGGAGGGCAGATGTATTCAAGGACTATGGTCACAAAGGGAGCTACGCATGCACATAAACCAAAAGGAAATGCTGGCAGTGATACATGCAATCGAGGCCTTCAAACTCTTTCTGCATCAAGGCCACCTGCTAATACGGACAGACAACACCACAGTCATGTGGTACATAAACAAGCAAGGAGGCACCCATTCCTACACTCTTTGCAGACTGGCAATGACTCTATGGGAACTTTCCTTGAAACTCAATATAGAGCTGGAATCCCAGTTTGTGCCAGGAAAAGACAATATACTGGCGGACAGCTTAAGCAGAAATATCATGGATGCACACAAATGGATGCTGCACCCAGACATCTTCCTACAGATAACTCTATCATGGGGAAGGCCGGACATAGATCTTTTTGCCTCCACCCACAATCATCAGCTGAAGAAATTCTGCTCAAGGACATACCACCCACAAGCATGGAAAGTGGACGCCCTCTCTTTCAGCTGGAGAACTCTAACAGTGTATGCATTTCCACCTCTTCCATTAATGACCAAGGTCTTACTGAAGATCATGACAGAGCAGCCAAACGTGATCCTGATAGCTCCGGACTGGCCAAGAAGACAGCACTGGTACCCACTGTTAAAGAGCATGTCACGCATGAAACCATGGCCTCTTCCTCAATGACCACTTCTCCTGGCACAGCACAATTACAAAACTCTGCATTCCAACCTGAAAACCTTGCAACTAACAGCCTGGAAAATACATTGACTCCTCCTCAGGATAAGCTATCCAAGAGAGTGAAGGATATCATCATGGAAGCTCGCCGACCTTCCACAAGAAAGGCATATTCAGTAAAATGGAAAAGATTTCACACTTGGAGCACCACAAAGGCCCTAGATGCGACAGTGATGAACATGGTACATATCCTGGAATACTTGGCGGAAATGCTCCACAATGGCCTGTCTTACTCTTCCATTAAAATTCATGCTTCAGCAATTTCAGCAGAGTACAGTACTGACCCACCTGTCTTTTCTCATCCTCTTCTAAGACAGTTTATAAGAGGAATTATAAACATCAATCATCCAAGGAAACCTCCAGTGCCTACTTGGGACCTTAACTTCGTGTTGGAAAAACTAACTCTGCCTCCCTTTGAACCAGCAGCATCTGCGGAACTACAGTTCCTGTCTTGGAAGACTGCCTTCCTTCTGGCCATAACCTCAGCAAGAAGAGTATCTGAGTTACAGGCCCTCATGGCAGTATAGCCATTTCTTATTTTTCATCAGGACAGAGTCTCATTGAGAACCAATCCTACATTTATGCCAAAGGTGGTATCCAGGGTCTCATTAAACCAAGCTATTCACCTGCCTACCTTCTTTCCAAATCTACAAAACAAAGGGGAGAAACTTCTGCACACCCTGGACATACACAGACAGTTGCGCTACTACTTGGACAGAACTAAAAGCTACAGAAAAACTGACCAGCTGTTGGTAGCATATGCTGCTGGTGCACAAGGAAAAGCAATTTCCAAACAGACAATTTCAAAATGGATAGGGAATTGCATTCGTTTTTGTTATTCCTTTCATGGAAAATCTGTGCCAGCTAACATTAGACCTCATTCCACCAGAGCCACAGCCACCACCACAGCCTTCTTAAGAGGGATGGCTACCAAGGACATTCTAGAAGCTGCTACATGGAGCTCTGTGCATACATTTTCCAAGCATTACAATTTACCTTTATATTCCAGATCCAGAGCAGGCTTTGCTACAGCAGTCCTGCAGGGTATTTTAGCTACACCATCCTTTACATAGATCCTCCACCCTCAGATTGGCTATGGTATTCTACCCATATGTGATGACTGCAGATGCATCCTTGAAGGACATAGTACAGTTTTGTACCTACCATAAATGTAGATGTCCGATAGGTAAGCATCTGCAGTCAGGTTTACCCTCCCTCCTTCCCCTCTGTGGTATTTCTTGGGTACTTATCCCTCTTATAGCTAGCTGGGGTTATCTATTATGGTGTATTTGTTTTATATTACTGTGCATGTTTGGAATTGTTTTGCATTTCTCCAAAATTAGCCTTCCTTAGAGGGCACCTGGCATCTGGGGCAAGAAAAACTGAGGAAGATGGCGTCGGCTGACTCTTTTATACCCCAGGCGCTCTGACGTCGGGAAAGGCGACATCAGCCGACGCCGGACCCAGACTTTGGAATCCGGCCGACCGAAGGGCTGCCTGAGGCAGGACAACCCATATGTGATGACTGCAGATGCATACCTATCGGACATCTACATTTATGGTAGGTACAAATCTGTACTTTTTAGACATTGTGGATGATGTGTTTTCGAAGCCAAGCTTGACCCCTGACTCCTTACCTCTGGCTCCCAGTAAGCCTGACAGATATTACAGGGTCCCTGACTCACATAAATTGTGATATAGAAACCCTGCTGCTGATTCTGAAATTATTTCAAATGGTCCAAAGGGAGTTAAGGCCTCAACAGCAAAAAATCCTACCCCCTTTGACAGAGATTCAAGGGCACTGGACAGATGGGGAAAAAGGTTTATATATCTGCAACCTTGGCAATCAGGACCTTAAACTGTCAATTTCATATGCTTAAGTACCAACAACATATTATGGGATTGCTGAAACAGAAAATAAAGAATTGCAGGAATTATTGCATGCAGCTGAACAAGTTGGAAAGCATACTTTGCAATGTGGTTTTGATTCCTAAGAGGCCTCTTGCAGGGCCGCAGTTATTGGATCGGTGATTAAGAGACATGCCTGGTTAAAGGAACAAAATTTGCCTGATCATGTTGAAGCTAAATTGCTAGATGCACCTTTACAGCATGATTCTCTGTTTGGTATTAAGGCAGAAGAGGTTTTAAAGAAAATGGAAGACAAAGCTAAGTCTATGCAAACTGTTAAAGACTTCTTACAAGTGCAACCACCAAGATTCAGTAGACACCGGCCTACAAAAAATGAGTCCTTTCTTGTGCCAGACAGAGCTCAAAGGGGCAAATCCAGACGCCCTAAGGGTTCCAGATACCAGGCGCAAGATTCATACAGGTCAAAGCAATGGGGCGCTTCCACCTCCAAATCTGGAGGAGATAAAGCGCAAACCTACAGAAAGCAATCCGAATGACTTCCCTCTGCCTACACCAATCACTTATCTTTTGGCAGCACCCTTAGGGGGAAAATTAGCAGTTTTTGCTCAAAATTGGCAGTTAATAACCAAGGACAAGTGGGTACTAAACATCGTATCCCAGGGATACAGATTCCATTTCCACACTCTGCCAATGGCAAATGGTTGGCCAGATCTGCCAAAAAATCAATGGGCAGAGGCACAGAAACAGGTTACGTCCCTCATGGATATGGGGGCCATTCAGACAGTACCAGCACAGGAAAAAGGACAAGGTTTTTACTCAAGACTGTTCTTGGTACCCAGAAAGGACAAGGCCTGGCGTCCAATACTGGATTTATCGATTTTGAACACATACCTGGACATTCCAAAATTCAAAATGCTGACTTTGCAGCAGCTTCTGCCCATGCTGGGCAAGAATGCTTGGCTGGTGACTTTAGACCTAAAAGAGGCATACCTGCATGTCCCAATATGACAATCATGCAGAAGATACCTCAGATACAAGGCTGGCTTAATGCATTACCAATTCTCTGCACTGCCCTTTGGCTTATCTACTGCGCCCAGGGTCTTTACAAAGTGCCTGGCACCAGTAATTGCATTTTGCAGACAAAAAAGTATACAAATATATCCTTACTTGGACGATTGTTTCATTCAAGCAGAGAACAAGGACACTCTTCTTCAACACCTGGCATTTGTGAAAAGGCTTCTAACATGCCTAGGGTACACAATAAACGAAAAGAAATCACAACTGGTATCCTCTCAAAAGATAACATTCCTGGATGCCAGCTTGAATACAGCTGCCCAGATGGCTTACCTCACGCCAGGCAAGCAAAAGCAACTGACTACTTACTTCAAACTGATGGCAACAAATTCTGCAGGCTCTGGGCTTCATGGCATCCTGCATCCTACTGATTCCATGTGCAAGACTGCATATGAGGAAACTTCAGTGGTACCTAAAAAGTTTATGGAGTCAACATTCTCACAGTCTGGAAACAATGATTCCTCTCATTCCCTGCCTGCAACAGGAGTTTCTGTGGTGGGCAAAGGCATGTCACCAACACATGGGATGGCCATTCACTCTACCCCCTGCCAGCCAAACCATAACAACAGACACATCAGATTATGCCTGGGGGGCCCACATGGCAGGAAGATGCATTCAGGGCATATGGTCACCAAAACAAATGCATCTACATATCAACCAGAAAGAGATGCTAGCTGTTCAAAATGCCCTAACAGCCTTCAAGGACTTACTTCATCCAGGACAACTACTGATAAAGACGGACAACACCACAGTCATGTGGTATATAAACAAGCAAGGGGGCACACACTCATACCCCCTATGCAGATTAGCCATGGCACTGTGGGACACAGCTTTGACCTACCAAATACATCTTGAAGCTCAGTTCCTGCCAGAAAAACAGCACACTCTGGCAGACAATTTAAGCAGAAATCTTATGGATCCTCACGAGTGGAAACTAAATCCACAAGTCTTCAGCATGATAACAGAGAAATGGGGGAGCCCAGACATATATCTATTTGCCTCCTCAAAATTATCAATTGAAAAATTCTGCAGAAGGACTTACCACAGACAAGCATGGAAAGTGGATGCCCTATCCTTCAGTTGGAAAAACCTTTCTGTTTACGCTTTTCCTCCTCTGCCTCTTCTCCCCAAGGTCCTCCTAAAAGAAGGACAAGAGAAACCAAAGATGATACTAATTGCCCCGGACTGGTCCCGCCAATACTGGTACACAATCCTAAGGAACTTGTCTCAATACCCAGCTTGGACCTTGCCTCAAAGACCACAACTACTGTCCCAGCAAAACAATCAGATCCTGCACAATCAACTACAGGCTCTAATCCTGGCAGCATAGCTGATCATGTAGTCATACAAACAACTCCTCTCAGTAAAGCTTTGATGGATGTCATTTTGGAAGCCAGAAGGCCTAGTACTAGAAAATCTTATGCTGACAAATGGAAGAGATTCTGTGATTGTAATCAAGCACAAGGAACTGATACAGCAGAATCAAATATTCCTCAGATATTGCAATACTTAACTGAGATGCTTGACAAAGGCCCATCTTTCTCATCAATTAAAATCCATGCCTCTGCCATTTCGGCTCATTACAATACAGAGCCACCAATCTTTTCTCATCCTTGATTAAAGAAGCATCTTAGAGCAGCCAAAAAATTTAAGGCCTCCTAGAAGATCACCACAGCCAGCATGGGACCTCAATTATGTGTTGGAAAAGCTCACCCTGCTTCCATTTGAACCAGCTGCTACCACTGATATAAAGTTCTTATCATGGAAAATAGCTCTGCTACTAGCAATTACTTCAGCAAGAAGAGTTTCAGAGCTACAGTCCCTCATAGCTGTAGAGCCTTTTATCATATTTTACCCAGACAGGGTATCTCTGTGGATTTCAATCAATTTCAAGTAGGCCCATACCTCCTTCAGAATGGGGAATATATAATCTTGGTATGTACTGATTTTTATAAATCATTTTATGATCATGAAGCATCCTTCTTGTTTTCCTAATCTATCCAACACCTTTTGGGGCCAGTCCATCACTCCAAAACTGTAAGTTAGGACCGGAAGAGCAAATTGGTTTATAGCTTGAATTTTGTTACTAGATGTCAATGCTGCCTTCAGGATTAATTTAAGTCTTCTGAAATATTCTTTACTAACTTTTATTCGCATTAGTTCATGTTTTATCGTTGAACCTTCATCAGTTCCCATATATTTATACATTCCCTCTTGCTCAAGTTATTTTATATCGCATTCTTATTCCAAACTGATGTTTTCTTGGTGCTGCAACTTTACTGCTTTAAAGGTTACTTTTGCACATTTATCAAGACTGAATGACATTCTTATATCATCTGAAAAAGTTGCAACTATTTTAATTATTTATTTGTTTATTTATTTGCAGTTTGTTTACCAGGATAGTCCATTGGGCTACAAGGAGCCCATTTTCAATGGAGTCCTGGGGAGAAAAGCTCCAGAAAAATACAAATACGTAGTACAGAAAGAGCACAAATCCATAATATATATTTCAGTTAAGTACATATTTTGTATAGTACAAACCCATATTGCACAGTTCAAATAGATGTTACATAATGCAGAAATAAGAAAAAGATTTTCATTATGAAAATTACATCAGGTTAATACAGTAAGTAGTAGATTTTTTTTTGGGGGGGGGGGGTTACAATGAGGTAATTTTTTAGTCATTGGTCGAATATATCCCAAGGGATGTAAAACTTTAGGAGGTAGTGACAGGCAACAAAGTTTGGAAAGTTAGGAATAAAGTGTGGTAAAATTTGTTTGGATGACAGCAAGAGCATTTCCATTGTGAAGTAAGGTGCGAGTGCAATGAGGTTTTAAACAAGGAGTAACTGGTGGTGGTGCAGATGGGAGAAGGGAAAAAGTTCCAGAGGTGTGCAAGAGAGGACATCAGTTGATTCCCAGCAGGATGTGTTGGTTTATGCAATATAATTAGGTTTTATTAATTGGATCTTAGGAGTCTGTCTGGTTTATGCATCTCAAAGGTATTTGCTAGGGAGTGGCAGAGAGATGGGTTTTGAATGAGTTGGATGAGCTGGGTATATGTGAGGAAGTTTGGTAATTCTAGCCAACTTAGTTGGTGAAAGGAGTTACAGTGGTGAGAAGAGGCTCTATGACCTGCCGCAAATTTGGATATTTTGTTATAACAAGATGAGAGTTTTGTTTTGAGGGAAAATTGTAGGCTGGTTAGGATAGTTGCCCCATATAAAAGGGATGGATAAGGTATGTATTAGCTAATGTAATCCTGGTGGTGGGAGAGATAAAGCGACTGTGGCGGTAAAACATACCTAATTTTTTTATGTTTTTTTTTTTATATTTCCTTGTAGATGCTTATCATATTTTAGTTGATTGTCAATGATAATTTAGTAATGTTGTGTCAGAGACTAGTTCTAGGGGGTATTGTTCATGCTGGTATCTATGAAGGATTGTTTGAATAGAGAAGAGGTTTTGGATGCATTGAATAAAATAAGTTTTGTTTTGGTTGCATTAAGGGCCAGATGGTTGTTGAGCATCCACTGTTCAGTGGAAGAGAAGGCGGGTTGTGTTAGATTAAGAGTTGTGACAGAAGCGGAGGAACAGATTTTAATAGAATCAGCATATTGGATGAGACTGGAGTTAGGAATGGCTTGGAAGAAATCATTTATGAATATGTTGAATAGTAGGGAGCCTAGAATGGAACCTTGGGGGACACCTGTGAATGTATTAAGGAAGGGTGAGGTAGCTTTTTTCCATTTAACTGCTTGCTGCCTGTTTGTGAGATAGATTGACAACCACTGGATAGAGTAAGGGGATAGGTTAAGTTTAGAGAGTTTGGTAAGGAGGAGTTTGTGGGAAATAGTGTCAAATGCTTTAGAGAGATCAAGGAAAAGACTGGATACAAAGTGGCCAGAGTCGCGGGCTTTGTTGATTGTTTCTAGGAAACAGAGGAGGGCAGTGGAGGTACTATGGCCTGGTCTAAAGCCATGTTGCGTGTGGGAAGAAGCTGATTATTGATGAGGCAGGGTAAGATTTGGTGTGCACACTTTTCAAGTAGCTTAGAAATGGGGGATAGGATGGTGATAGGGCGAAAGTTTGGGATTTCATTATTATCGCCACCTTTATGGCAAGGAGTAATAAAGGCCTTCTTCCAGAGCTGGGGGACCTGGCTTTCTGAGATAGACCAATTAATTAGTATGCTGATAGAGAGAGCAATGGCATCTGTGGCTACTTTTAGGAAGTAGGAGAGAATTTAATCAGGGGCATTAGAACCAGATTTTAATTTTAGGAGATTTTTTATGGTGGATATAGAGATGGGATTGATAGAGAAAGGTGGAGGTTGGGGGCAAGGGATGTTAGGGGAGGAAGGGATGGGAGCATGCTGAGGAGAGATTGTAGAGGTGTTGGTGAAGGATGATGTTAGCTTGCTTATGGACTCTATGAAGAAAGAGTTAAATTGGGTGGCCAAGTCCATGGCAGAGGCATCTGGGTTGGGGCAAGGGTTTTCTTTTTTTCCCGGGTTGAGGAGAGATGAGATTCCTTTCTAAAAAAGTTTGGGATTGGTGGTGTGGTTGGTTTGGAGAGTGGAGAAATAGGCTTCACGGTCTAAGGTAATAAGTTTTTTTTTACTTCATTTCATGGTGTTTTTATATTAGTTTAGGGGCGGTAGTGGTTTTATTTTTGTGGTAATGTGTTCTGGCTTTGTCACGGAGTCTCATAATAGCTAAGGTGTTTTTGGTTAACCAGAGTATACAGAGTTACTTTTTATACATTTTGGTTTTAGAGGGGCAAAGGCGTTGAGCAGGTTTGTGAAAGTAGAGTTAAAGTAGGGTAGAGCATTATCTAGGGAAAGAGATTTTAATGGGTTCCAGTTTGTGCTTTTTAGTGCATTTGAAAAGGTTTCAGCATTAAAGTTCTTTAGGCAACGAGTGGAAATATAGGTGTGAATTAGTTGTATAGAAGAGGTGAGACGGTGGGCAAAAATGAAATAATCAGCTAGTGGGTCTGGGAGAATACCACTATCAGAGATATAGTGAAGATGGGATACTAGAATCCACTCTTTTGTAGTTCCAGTGATGGAGTTCTTGGAAGGCTTGGTAGTGGAATTGATTAGTTGTGTAAAGTTATATAAGTTAATATTGAGTGAGCTTGAGGGAGATTGGATTGTGGCCCAGTTTATGTTCATGTCCCCCAGGAATATGGTTTCATGAGTAATGTTGGTAGAGACCCAAGACAGAATATCTTCAAGGGATGAAATATTGTCACCAGGGGGAATGTAGAGGGAGAAAACAAATTTGAGTTTATGCTTGTTTAGGTGGAGTAGGGCTGGTATTATTTCTGCCTTGCCAAATTTGGGAAAGGGTTTGGTATAGGGGGTGATTGGAATGCTGAGTAAAGGAGTGGTACACCACCTCCTTTTTTTGTGTTTTGTCATGCCTTAACATGTGCTAGTTGGGAGGAGTTATTTCAGAATCTTGTATGTGGGGCTTAAGCCAGGTTTCTGAGATGGAGAGAATATCAGGCAGGTTATGTAGAAGCCAGCCATGAAGGTTTGGAATTTTGTTGCATAGGCTCTGAGCATTTACAGCTGAAAAGTGGAGGGGTTTGTCTGTTGCTTGGGGGGTTGGATGGAGTGTGGTAGAGGGGCCTGGGTTTGGGTGGATGTCCCCGGAGAGAAGGATAGAGGTAGGATTATGGATGAGGTATTTGGTTTGTCTGGGGTGTAGTATACAGGTAGAGAGTTTTGTGGACATTAGACTAGTGTATTTGGGAACAATGTTTTTAAAGTTAGGTAGGACTCTATATGGGAAGAGCATGCTAGTGTTGAGAGGGTAGAGACTGGGAGATATGAGTAACAGTAGGATGTGTACCTTGTAGAGGACGGGGTAGTGGTGTGAAATGGGGGATGGTTTGGATTAGTAGGTTGAGTGATATAATTTAGGTAAGTTAAGGTAATTATAAGTATTATGTGAGTAAGTAGGGATAGAGATTTGAGGGTTATGATGTTGGTTATTAGAGTAGTAGTAGGGGGTGAGTTAAGTTGTGAAGTTAGTTTGAGTAAGATTATGGTTTAGGTTAATTGTTTAGTATTTTCAGGATAAGTTGAGTTTGACAGTAAACTCTGAAAGGTAGGCTTACTATAATGGGTGCACCGAGGGAGGAGATTTTGGGGGTATGATGGGTGGTTTGGATTGGATGGAGGATGTGGAAGGAGTGGCTAGCTAAGTACAAGTGTAAGGGTATTGAGGTGGGTGGGAACTGGCGGTAGGGTAGGGGAACAGAGTGAGCCCATAGCGCAAACGGAGCGGGTATAGCCAAGGAAAGGAAGAGTCAAGGTATAAATTAAAAAATGAAAAACAATCAGTGGAGTGTAAGGGTAAGTTCAGATGAAAGTAAGCAAGGGGTAAGGGATAGTCTAGCAGTGGTATAGAAAAAGGATTAGAGTGGTTCAAAGAGGTAAAAGATTGCGCCACAGGAAGGAAGGCAAAGTTTAAGAGTCTGGGGGAGGGGTTGGAAAGAAAAGAAAGTGAAAGAAACGGATAAAGCAGCTTTTAACAAACACACAGTTAACTAAGCCTTGTAAGCAGAGCAGAAAAACAAACATTCTTAAACTTTAATGAGGCACTAGGAGTAAATGCAATAACTTGTACAGATAAAGCAACTTTTAACAAACACAGTTAACTGAGCACTGTAAGCAGAGCAGAAGACAATTCTGCTTAAACTGCAACGTAGTACTAGAAGTAAAATGCAGTAGCTTGTACAAATAAAGCAACTTTTAGCAAGCACATTTAACTCTTCACTGATGGACAGTGCTTAGTAGCAGTAGAAATGGCAATAAATGAAACAGTATGTCGTACAAAGTACCTTCTAAAGCCAGAAAGCACACAGGTATGGGAGAGTCGAAGCATCCATGTGGACTGCACAGAAAGCTAGAAGTATTTTAAAGATGGTGCCACAGGAAGGAAGGCAAAGTTAGAGTCTTGGGGAGGGGTTGGAAAGAAAAGAAAGTGAAAGAAACTGGGTGAGGGGTTGGAATAGAGACTGGAAATGAATATCATAGTGGCCCTAGTTGGTTGAAACCAGTACTGACAGGGTCAGGTCAGCAGTGTGAAACAACACTGAAACAGTTAGAAAGGAAGCAACTGTGAAAGTCAGAGATGAAGGGGGAATGAGAGCAAGCCAGAGATGGAAATGTTGTAGATATAAGTTTAAAAACAGGAGACAAACGGAACAGAAGATGTACTAGGGGTTAAACAACACTACACCTACATATACTGGAACTGTGAGAGATAAAGCAACATTAAACTAAAAGCTTTTGGTGCTATTAGTTAAAACAGCAAGAAGGGTGGCCACGGTGGTGCAGCGGTTAGCGTTGCCACCTCACAGCAAGAGGTTCTCCGGTTCGATTCTCAGCTGGGATGCCTTCTGTGTGAAGTCTGCATGTCCTCCCTGTGGTCGCATGGGTTTCCTCCGGGTGCTCCTGTTTCCTCCCACATCCCAAAGACATGCAGTAGGTGGATTGGACACTCCAAATTGGCCGTAGGTGTGAGTGTGTGGGTGTGTGTGCCTTCTGTGGAAGGTTGGGCGCTGGGTTGGCAACTCGACACTGTAAAACTCCACTGCCAATCATGAGCGGACAGATGATCCGCTGTGGTGACCCCTAACCGGGAAAAAACTGAAAGAAGAAGAAGTTAAAACAGCAAGGAATGTGGTAGACTGCTGGCATTGTGTTGCCGCCTGGTGGCCAAAGTAATTTACTACAGCCAGAAAAACTAACCTGTATGTAAGCTCATCTGCCTTGTAGTAATACTTTAAATAAGGAACAGTTTACTGTTTTAAAAGCATATAGATGTCCTTCAAGGATGCAACTGCAGTCCTGACATATGGGTTGTCCTGCTTCAGGCAGCCGGATTCCAAAGTGTGGGTCCGGCGTCGGCTGATGTCGCCCTTTCCCCGACGTCAGAGCGCCTGGGGTATAAAAACGTCAGCCGACGCCATCTTCTTCAGTCTTTCTTGCCGCCACGCCCGAAGCAGAAGCAGTTTGCAAGTGCCGGTCGACCAGCTCCTGTGTTTTCAGCTACTGAAGTCTTCAAAAAAGCTAAGTACCCCGTTGGGGGCCTTTTCTTGCGTCAGCCGATGTCAGATAAAAGTGAAAAAGTTAATAATTGTTTAACTTGTGGGAAACAAATACCTCATAAGGATTTCCACTCTTACTGCTTACCCTACCTAGGCCCAGAACACAACGTCTCGGCCTGTGCAGCTTGTGCCTCTTTCAATAAACGCACTCTTAGGCGTCGGTCAGAGTTTGCACAAGATTATTTTGGGGAAGATTTCTGTTCTATCATGCCGTCGGAGCTTCTGACAGCACATTTACCTAAAAAACGGAAGGATAAGGACTGACACCCGTGGTCTCGGCCGACACCACGCTAAGGCCTACCTTGAGTTTCTCCGTCTCTTCTGAGCCGGTTTCGCAACCGCTACAGACCGACGACACCGCTCCACCGGTTACTTCGGTACCAAAGACCAGCTCGGTGCTGGTTCCTGTTCTCCCCTCTGAGACAGTAGCCCAGGATATTTCTGACACCATTTCAGTGGATAAGACTACTCCAGCACGTGGGGCTGCCAGGCCTCCAGTGTCTATGTCCATTAAGGCCTACACACGTGCTAAGGCTGCCAAACAGGCTAAGTCTCTCCCTCCAAGATCTGTTTCTCTGGGATCCACTTCTGGTTCTCAAATTTTAAGTTTAGCTGAGGACCTTATTTCTTTAATTAGGGGTTCACAGCCTCATCCAGATAGAGGCTCTCAGCCGCCTTCTGACAAGAGGCCTAGGGTTGAGCAGGTAGAGTCCCAGTCCTCCGATGAGGCCTCAGGTGATTCTGCACATTCAGACTACCAGGAGGAGGCCTTCCCAGCCTACGAGGATTCTGATGCAGTGGAATCTATTCCCTCTGCTTCTCCTCCTGAGGAATTTTCCTTTGGGGAAACGCTTCATTCCATGAGGGAACACTTCAAATGGCAAGGCCAAGAATACTCAGATTCTAGGAAAAGGTTAAGGGAATTTTTAAAGCTTCCTCAGCATAAACCCTTAGCTATTCCTCCAGTTTTAAATGTTTTAGATGATGTGTACTTAGAATCTAGTGTTTCCCCTGACTCTCTCCCCCCTGCTCCTGTCAAGCCAGACAGGTACTACAGGGTCCCAGACACACATCAATTTCTGTACAAGGGCCATACTGCTGACCCTGAAACTATTTCTCAGGGGCCTAAAGGGGTTTCCTCCACTTCTGCTAAGCACCCACTCCCTTCAGAAAGAGATTCTAGGGCTTTAGAAAGGTGGGGCAAGAAAGTATATACATCTTCCACCCTTTCTATGCGAGCATTAAATTGTCAATTTCATATGATTCAGTATCAGGAATACATGTTGGATGACTTGCAAAAGAAACTGGCTTCCCCTGAACCATTAGATAGAAAGGGGTTACAGGAATTGGTTCATAATACTAAGCAGGTTAGCAGCCATTTCCTTCAGTGTGGATATGATGCATTGGAAGCTTCATGTAGAGCAGCAATGACAGGTGCGGTCATACATGAACATGCTTGGTTAAAGGAACAAACATTGCCAGACCATGTGAAAATTAAGCTTTTGGACGCACCACTAGAGAAACATAAGCTATTTGGTGCTACTGCACAAGAGGTTTTAAAGAAAATAGAGGAAAAGACAAAATCAGTGCAAACAGTCAAAGATTTCCTCCAGGTACAGCTTCCAAGATTCAGCAGGAATTGGCCTTCTAGGCATTGGTCCTTTCCTGACACAGACAAATTCCAAAGAGGCAAAAACAGACGTGGCAGAGGTAGAGGGCAAACTCGAGGCTCCTACAGAGGACGTCAATGGCAGCCTCCAAACCAGAGAGGTGGGGCAGGACCTTCCACTGCTCCGCCAGGACAATCTCAATGACTTGACTTTGACACCGCCATCCAGGGCTAAATTAGAAGCACCTTTGGGCGGAAAATTATCTTTATTCTCACAAAATTGGCACAATATTACAAAGGACAAATGGATACTGTAGATAATAGACAAACTATACAGATTCCATTTTCATACACTGCCAACAAGACATTGCAGGCCAAACCTGCCACCAAATCAAAGGGCAGAGGCACTCAAACAAATAACAAACCTACTTCAAATAAGAGCAATAGAAAAGGTTCCTTCTGCAGAACAAGGACAAGGATTTTATTCAAGACTGTTCCTTGTTCCATGAAAAGAAAACCAATGGAGACCCATTCTGGACTTGTCCGCACTGAATACTTATCTTATTGTGCCAAAATTCAAAATGCTGACTTTACAGCAACTCCTTCCCATGCTGGGCAAGGGGTCTTGGCTGGTAACTCTGGACCTCAAGGAGGCATACCTGCATGTCCCAATCAGACAAAGTTGCAGAAGATACCTCAGATTTCTTGCAGGCTCAGAGCATTATCAATTCTCAGCATTGCCCTTTGGTTTATCTACTGCACCCAGAGTGTTCACGAAATGCCTGGCATCAGTAATTGCACATTGCAGACTTCAGGGGATACAAATATACCCTTACCTGAACGACTGCCTTATACAAGCGGACAGCCAACAAGCCTTGTTAAAAAACTTGGACTATGTCATTCACCTACTGCAGGCCTTGGGATACACAGTCAATATTCAGAAATTAAGTCTCGTACCATCCCAACAAATACCTTTCCTGGGTGCCACACTGGACACAAACACCCAGATGGCGTTTCTGACAAAAGAAAAACAAAAACAATTACCAGAATACTTCAGAAGATTGGCAACACACACACAGATGACTGCAAGGAAAATCCTGCAGGCCCTGGGTATCGTGGCATCTTGCATTCTTCTGATTCCACATGCAAGGCTGCATATGAGGAAACTACAATGGTATCTAAAAAGTCTATGGTCTCAGCACAGCCACAGCCTGGAAACATTGATCCCACTCATTCCATGCCTTCAAAAGGAATTTCTGTGGTGGGCTCAAGCAAGCCAGATAAACAAAGTCTGCCTTTCAGCAAGCCTCATACAATTCAAACCATAACAACAGACTCCTCAGACCATGGATGGGGGGGCGCACATGGAGGGCAGATGCATTCAAGGACAATGGACACAAAAAGAAAAGCACCTGCATATCAACCAAAAAGAAATGCTGGCAGTGATGCATGCAATCAAGGCCTTCGAAAAGTTCATGCATCAGGGCCATCTACTAATAAAGACAGACAATACCACAGTTATGTGGTACATAAACAAGCAAGGAGGTACCCATTCCTACCCTCTTTGCAGACTGGCAATGAATCTCTGGGATATTTCCCTACAATTGAAAATAGAGCTACAATCCCAGTTTGTACCAGGGAAGGACAATTTCTGGTGGACAGCCTAAGCAGAAACATCATGGATCCACACGAATGGATGTTGCATCCAGACATTTTCTTACAAATAGCTCAAGCATGGGGAAGGCCGGATATAGATCTTTTTGCCTCCCACTTTAATCACCATCTGAAAAAGTTTTGCACAAGGACATACCATCCTCAAGCATGGAAGGTGGACGCTCTCTCCTTCAGTTGGAACTCTAACACTATATACCTTCCCACCTCTTCCTTTGATGACCAAGGTGTTACTAAAGATCAAGACAGAGCAACTGAAAGTCATACTGATAGCTCCAGACTGGCCAAGACAACACTGGTACCCACTGCTACGGAGCTTGACACACCCCAATCCGTGACTCCTTCCTCAATGGCCACTTCTTCTGACACAGCACAATTACAGGACACTACACCCCAGCTTGAAAACATTGAAGCTGACAGCTTGGAAGATTCCATGACTATTACTCAGGATACACTTTCCAAAAGGGTAAAAGATATCATCCTGGAGGCGCGCAGACCTTTCACTAGAAATGGAAGAGATTTCTTATCTGGAACAGCAAAAAGGGTCAAGACCCATCAGTGATGAGCATTCCACAGATCCTGGAATACTTGGCTGAAATGCTCCACAATGGCCTTTCATATTCTTCCATAAAAATACATGCTTCAGCAATATCTGCCAAGTATAACACTGATCTGCCTGTATTTTCTCACCCATTGCTAAGACAGTTTCTAAGAGGTATAAAGAACATCAACCCTACAAGGAAACCACCAGTGCCTGCATGGGACCTCAACTTCATGCTGGAAAAATTAACTCTTCCTCCCTTTGAACCAGCAGCATCTTCAGAGTTGCAATTTCTGTCTTGGAAGACAGCCTTCCTTCTGGCAGTAACCTCAGCAAGAAGAGTCTCTGAACTACAGGCCCTTATGGCAATACAACCATTTCTCATTTTTCACCAGGACAGAGTTTCTATGAGAACCAATCCGTCATTCATGCCAAAGGTGGTATCCAGGGTGTCCCTGAATCAAGCTATTCACCTGCCTACCTTTTTTCCCAATCCTCAAAATAAAGGAGAGAGACTTCTGCACACCTTGGACATACACAGACAGTTGCGCTACTACTTGGACAGAACAAAGTCTTTCAGAAAATCTGACCAACTTTTTGTAGCTTTCGCTGCTGGATTGCAGGGAAAAGCAATTTCCAAACAGACAATTTCTAAATGGATTGGAAATTGCATTCGATTCTGCTTCTCTTTTCATGGAAAAACTGTGCCAGCTGACATCAGGCCACATTCCACCAGAGCTACAGCCACCTCCACAGCCTTTTTAAGAGGAGTGGCAACAAAGGACATTTTAGAAGCTGCTACATGGGGCTCCCTGCATACATTTTCCAAACATTACAACCTGCCTTTATACTCCAGGTCCAGAGCAGGATTTGCCTCTGCAGTCCTGCAGGGCATTTTAGCTACAGCATCTTTGTCTTAGTGCCTACCACCCCCAGGTTGGCTATGGTATTCAATCCATATGTCAGGACTGCATTTGCATCCTTGAAGGACATAGTACAGTTTTGTACCTACCATAAATGTAGATGTCCGATAGGTATGCAACTGCAGTCAGATTTTCCCTCCCACCTACCCCTCTGTGGTATACTTTTGGGTTTCTACCCCTCATTTTAGCTACCTGGGGTAATCTTTTATGGTGTATTTGTTTTTATGCTGTTGTACTTGTCTGGAATTTTTTCTCTATTTTTCAAAATTTAGCCTTCCTTAAAGGGCACCTGGCATCTGGGGCAAGAAACACTGAAGAAGATGGCGTCGGCTGACCTTTTTATACCCCAGGCGCTCTGACGTCGGGGAAAGGGCGACATCAGCTGACGCCAGACCCAGACTTTGGAATCCGGCCGACCGAAGGGCTGCCTGAGGCAGGGCAACCCATATGTCAGGACTGCAGTTGCATACCTATCGGACATCTACATTTATGGTAGGTACAAAACTGTACTTTTTAAAAACAGATTTGGAGTGTGGATAAATTGCAATAGAAGGAACACCTACAGAGTAGAAAGCTGTGCTTTTTAGTTTGTGTTTGGAGCTGCTTCAGGCAGGTAACTTAAGCAGATTTATACTCTTTCACAAGGTATTTTGCTGGGTGAGTCTGTTGGGTAGGAGATGTGACCACAGAGTGCTTAACCTATCAGGAGAAGAGTTTAGAAAGCTGTGCTTTTTAGTTTGTTTTTGGAGCTGCTTCAGGCAGGTAACTTAAGCAGATTTATACTCTTTCACAGGGTATTTTGCTGGGTGAGTCTGTTGGGCAGGGGGTGACTGCAGTTGCACTTTCAGTTCCTCATCTGATGGGCTGTACAGTTTTACATCAAGAAAGAGAAGATGAGAAGTCTTTACACTTTGTTGCTTTCTGGGAGACAAATTATAGCTATGACCTAATCTGTTAAGCAGACAGCTTAATGGGTTAAGGGCAAGGCAAAAGAGCAGTAGTGACAGAGAGTCACCCTGGAATATCCCCCTTTAGATTTTTATCCATGGAATAATAATTTGTCCTTTATCATGGCTCAACTGCAAAGTGGTTTGCCACTGTTTCATGGTCACAGTGATGTAGTTGATCAGTGTAGGGTTTATCTTATGGATTTTTAAGCACTCTTTTATCCATGAATGTGGGATATTGTCAGATGCTTTTTTGTAGTCAGCCATGCCATACTTAGATTCTTCCCCTTTTTACAGTTCTCCACTATGACTTTATTTAACAACAAATGATTATTTTGTTCCTTATGACTTTCTTTTATTGCTGTTTTGTTCTATTGCCATAATTGAGTTTTCTTCTGAATGACTGTAAACTCTATCGGCATCTTCTGAATGACTGTAAACTCTATCGGCATCAATTCCATTGTATAGTTTATACATCGTCAAAAAGCAAGTTATTGGTTGGTAATTTTTAAGTTAGCTTGCAGGGTTCACTTTTATGTAGGATCATTATTTTTCCTGTTGTTAGCCAGGTTGGTGTCTGTTCGGGGTGCGCTTATAAATAGTTCTTGCATCTGGGCTTGGGATTTTCAAATTAGAGGCCTGTCGTAACTTTCTTTCAGTCTCTCTGGCTGTTACTTCATCCCTTTTCATATCCTGTACCTTTGAACTTCTTATTCTTTCTTTTACTTCTATCCATTTAGCATCTTTATGTTCCACGGGATCTTCATAAATACTTGTCCAAATTGTGTCTGTGTCTTTTTTTTTTTGGTGGTCTTTCAATTCCTTTTACCTTGTTTCCCAATTTTCTGTAAAACTTTTTGGGTCATAAAGAAATTGCTTATTTTGTAAATTTCCTTTATATTTATCTTTGTTTATCTTCTAAGTTTTTTTCTGCCTGTGCTGATATTTTTAGTTTATTATTTGCAATAATGTATGATAAATCCTAATCCTTTGTAATACTGCGCATTTCTTTTATCACATCTTTCTGAGTATTTTTGTTGTAGAGTAGTGACACTTCTTGTCTTAATTGCTTTATAGCTTTCTCTATTTGATACTTCCATGATGGTGTTCAATTTCTCCCCTTCCTTTACCTTACTACCCTGTGTTCTTGTGGTAGAATTTTATTTGTTATTAATTTAGCTGCACAGTAATATGTCCTGTTTACTTCTGTTATATTGCATGGCTCTCTGTGGACAGTCCTAATTACTGTGTTCATTTGTTTTATCAAACTTATAACATTTTGGATTTTATTGACCTTCTGCAGTCTATGTCTTGCATTGATCTTAATGTGTTTATCTATCTCTATTAAATCAAGCAACTCTTAGCTCATTTTCTTCCAAACTGAGGGCACTTTTTTGTTCTCCATTTTCTGTGCGCTTTCTATCGAACGTTCTGTAGCATCTTCCTGTGGCACATTCTCTCCAGTTTTATACAGTGTCATCCGTTGCTCTGTCATATGGGAACTCACTAGCCTATTATTGCTCATCATCGACTGCTTCAGAGTTGCCACACTTTCCTGTTTCTTCCCTTGCTGTTCAACTTCAAGTGGACATTTATACTGGTTTTCTGTGGAAGGCTCCAAAATATCTTCATATGGCAACTGCCCAGTTGCTTCCTGTTCCACTGGTTTCTCCTTAATTTGGATGTCTATTGCTCTGTCCTGCTGTGGTGCTTTCTGAGTTAGATTTTCTACACTGAATCCTCCACTTTGCAGGTACACCATATCCTCTGTTTCTCTTTCTTTTACTTCTCCATTACTAATCTCCTTTTCTACTTTTCCTCTTTATCTTATTTTTAGTATTGTAAAGATGTCCTTCATGGATGCATCTGCAGTCATAACAACTGGGTTGTCCTGTCGTCAGGCAGCCCTTCAGTCGGCCGGATTCCAAAGTCCGGGTCCGGCTTCGGCTGATGTCGCACTTCACCCGACGTCATCTCTGTTGGTCTTCGGGTATAAAGGCATCAGCCGACGCCATTTTCCTCAGTCTTTCTTGCCGCGTGGCGCCCGAAGCAGAAGCTGTTCGCAAGTGCCGGTCGGTCGGATCCAGAGATTACTTCTACCGAATACTACTTCGAAGACTTCTAAAGCTAAGTACCCCGTTGGGGACTCTTTCTTGCCTCAGCCGATGTCAGAAAAAGTTAATAATTGTTTAACCTGTGGGAAACAAATACCTCATAAAGATTTCCACTCTTACTGTCTGCCTTGTTTAGGCCCAGCCCACCGCGTATAAGCCTGTTCGGCGTGTGCTTCTTTCAACCGACGAGCGCTTAGGCGTCGGTCGGAGTTTGCTGAACAGTTTTTCGGTTCTGATTTTGCGTACATTATGCCGTCAGATCCTCCGACTACCCAATCTGCCAAAAAACCCAAAGATAAAGACCGACACTTTCGCGATCCGCGGTTTCGGCTGAAACCATGGTTAAGCAAACGCGAGTGTCTCGGTTTCGGCCGAAACCGAGAAAACTGATCAAAATACAGCTGAATCTATCTCTACAACTGAGGCCCCTGCTACCATTCTTGAATCGGCCTCAGAAATTCTACGCACTACGGTGGTTGCCACTGACTTATCAGACACCATTCCCTTGGATGTCTCTACCCCAGCACGTGGTGCTGCTAGGCCTCCAGCAGCCATGTCCATTAAGGCCTTCGCCAGGGCTAAAGCAGCCAAGACTACAAAAACAGTGCCTGTTAAACCCCCTTCAACCAGGCCCTCCTCTAGTTCTCAAATGCTTACTCTGGCAGAAGATTTAATTTCATTAATTAGAGGATCTCAATCTCACCCAGACAGGGCCTCTCAGCCCCCAGAGAAGAGACCTAGGGCAGAGCCCCCTGAGCCAGTGTCATCTGATGATTCAGCCGATGAATCAGACATAACTGACCAGCCAGAGGCTCCTTTCTCTATTTTTGAAGCTCTGATGCTGAAGAATCCATTCCAGCTGCTTCCCCACCAGAAGAATTTTCCTTTGGGGAAACCTTACATGCCATGCGAGAGCAGTTCCAATGGCAGCAACAGGATTTTTCAGACTCCAGAAAAAGACTTAGGACTTTCCTGCACCTTCCACAACACAGGCCCTTAGCTATACCTTCTGTTCTCTCTGTGGTGGATGATGCTTTCAATGATGTCTGCTCCGCTCCAGATTCTTTACCTCCAGCCCCTGCCAAACCAGACAGATTTTACAGGGTGCCAGACACTCATCACCACCTTTACAAGGCCCCTCTTGCAGACCCCGAAACTATATCCCAGGGTCCCAAGGCAGTAGCCGCGACCATAGCTAAAAACCTTATTCCTTCTGAAAGGGAAGCAAGGTCATTAGACAGATGGGGCAAAAAGGTATACACTTCAGCTACTCTTTCAGCTAGAGCTTTAAACTGTCAGTTTCACATGATACAATACCAAGAGTTTATGCTTGATCAGTTAACTAGAAAGCTAACCACTGATGAATCTCTTGATAAGAAATAAATATGTATTAGAAATGGTAAATAACATACAACAGGTTAGTAACCATTCCTTAAAATGTGGCTATGATGCACTGGAGGCTTCATTTAGATCAGCCATGACTGGCACAGTGATAAGAAGGCATGCATGGCTAAAGGAGCAAGCTTTACCGGATCATGTTAAAGCAAAGTTACTAGATGCTCCTATGGATAAGACAAGTTTGTTTGGTACACCTGCCCAGCAGGTTATGAAGAAAATGGAAGAAAAGGCAAAATCCGTTCAAGCGGTTAAAGATTTCTTGCAGGTTCAACCCCAAGGTTTAGCAGGAACTGGCCTGCCAAAAATTGGTCCTTTCCTGACTCCACAAGCTCTCAAAGGGGCAGAAACAGGCGTTCCAGAGGCAGAAACCAATCCAGAGGAGGTGCCTACAGAGGGCGACAGTGGCAAGGTAACAACAGAGGCACAGACACAACCACTGCCACTACATCAACACAACCACAGTGACTTAATCCTAAATCCGCCTACCAGGGAACAAATAGCAGCTCCTCTAGGCGGAAAGTTAACCTTATTTTCAAAAAACTGGCACTATATAACAAAAGACAAGTGGATTTTACAAACCATAGATCAAGGATACGGTTCCACTTCCACACTTTACCAATCAAAAGAGGAATGCCAAATCTACCTCCAAATCAAAAACCAGAGGCTCTACAACAGATAATGCAGTTAGCAAACATGAGAGCTGTGGAAAAAGTGCCAACTGCAGAGAAAGGAAAGGGGTTCTACTCAAGACTATTCCTAGTTCCAAGAAAGGAAAAAAGTTGGAGACCAATTCTCGACGTGTCCGCCTTAAATACATACATCATTGTCCCAAAATTCAAAATGCTGACCCTACAGCAACTTCTTCCCATGCTGGGCAAGGAGTGTTGGCTGGTAACTCTAGATCTCAAGGAGGCATACCTGCACGTCCCCATTCGACCAATCTGCAGAAGATACCTTAGATTTCTTGCAGAATCAGAGCACTATCAATTCTCAGCATTGCCCTTTGGCTTATCTACTGCGCCCAGAGTATTCACAAAATGCCTGGCATCAGTAATTGCCCATTGCAGACTACAGGGAATACAAATTTACCCATACCTGGACGACTGCCTGCTACAAGGGGACAACAAAAGCAAGCTGACAACAGATTTACAAAGGGTCATCTACTTGCTACAAGCACTGGGATACACAGTCAATCTACAAAAGTCAAGGCTGATACCATCCCAAACAAGGACATTATTGGGCGCGGAATTGGACACAGTAAAACAAATGGCATTCCTAACTGCAGAAAAACAAAAAGAACTCCCTCTTTACTTCTTGGCACTAACAAAGCTGAACAAGTTAACAGCAAGAAAAGTACTGCAGGCCTTGGGCTTCATGGCATCATGCATAATCCTGGTCCCACTTGCCAGACTACATATGAGAAAACTACAGTGGTACCTAAAGAATTTATGGTCCCAACACAGTCACAGCCTAGAAACAGAAATCCCACTAATTCCATGCTTAAAACAGGAGTTCCTATGGTGGGCTCAGGCATGCCAGACAAACCCAGGCCTACCCTTTCGCAGATGTCAAGCAAGCCAGACCATCACAACAGGCGCTTCAGACCTAGGATGGGGGCCCACATGCTGGACAAATGCGTGCAAGGATTGTGGACACAGGATCAACTTCACCTGCACATCAACCTAAAAGAAATGCTGGCAGTAAAACTGGCAATCCAAAGGTTCAGACCATTTCTCAAAGAGGGCCAGTTGATGATAAGGACAGACAACACCACAGTCATGTGGTACATCAACAAGCAGGGAGGCACTCATTCATACCCCCTATGCAGAATGACTTTGGAGCTGTGGAACCTGGCACTCAGCTACAACATCCAGTTACAGGCAATGTTTGTACCGGAAAAAAGAAAATATTCTAGCAGACATATTAAGCAGAACCACATCGGATGCCCACGAATGGAAACTGCACCGGACATTTTCAAGACCATCTCAAAGAAATGGGGAATGCCTCAGATAGACCTATTTGCATCACCTCTCAATCACCAGCTCAAAAAATTCTGCACAAGGACATTACACCCACTGGCATGGAAAGTGGATTCGCTCTCCTTCAGCTGGAAAGGCCTGACAGCATATGCATTCCCACCTCTTCCCTTGATACACAAAGTATTACTAAAAATCAAGGAAGAACGTCCAAGGATAATCCTGATAGCTCCAAACTGGCCAAGACAACACTGGTACCCACTGCTGAGGAGCATGTCTCAGAACAATATGTGGCCAATACCCTGATGCCTTTGATGCTAACTCAGAACAACTACAGCATCATACATCCAAACCTAAAAGCGTTGCAACTGACTGCATGGAACATCACATAGCAACAGCTAACCCAGAACTTTCTCAAAGAGTTAAAGACATTATTCTTGAAGCACGCAGACCTTCAACAAGAAGGAACTATGCTGGAAAATGGAAAAGGTTTGTCATTTGGAGTACTGAAAGAGGAAAAGATGTGTCAAACATAGATATGCCTAACATTCTAGAGTATCTGGCGAACTTCTTCATTCAGGCTTGTCCTACTCCTCCATCAAGATACATGCATCAGCTATTTCAGCAGAATACAGCTTTGATCCACCTGTTTTTCGCACCCTTTGCTCAGGCAGTTCCTCAGAGGAATCAAGAATGTAAAACCTCCAAGGAAACCACCTTTGCCAGCTTGGGACTTAAACTTTGTGCTAGAAAAGTTGACACTATCACCCTTTGAACCAGCAGCAACAGCAGACCTACAACACCTGTCATGGAAAACTGCTTTCCTACTGGCAATTACTTCAGCAAGGAGGGTTTCAGAGCTACAGGCCTTAATGGCAGTGCAACCCTTCCTAATCTTCCACCAAGATAGAGTGTCCATGAGGACTAATCCTACATTTATGCCTAAGGTGGTATCCAGAGTGTCTTTAAACCAGGCAATCCACCTACCTACCTTCTTTCCCAACCCACAAAACAGAGGGAAAGAATACTGCATACCTTGGATGTACATAGACAGCTACGCTACTACTTGGACAGAACAAAAATAGCAGAAAGACTGACCAACTTTTTGTAGCCTATGCAACAGGAAGGGAAGGAAAAGCTATTTCCAAACAGACAATCTCCAAATGGATAGGAAATTGCATACGATTCTGTTACTCCTTCCATGGAAAACCAATTCCACAGAACGTAAGACCTCATTCTACAAGGGCAACAGCCACTACCACAGCCTTCTTACGAGGAGTGGCAACCAAAGACATTATTGAGGCGGCTACTTGGACCTCCGTGCATACATTGGCCAAGCATTATAACTTACCTCTATATTCCAGATCCCGAGCAGGGTTTGCCACTGCTGTACTGCAAGGGATCCTAAACACACCATAATCTAGTTTTATCCTCCTCCCCTAGTTGGCTATGGTATTCTACCCACTTGTTATGACTGCAGATGCATCCATGAAGGACATAGTACAGTTTTGTACCTACCATAAATGTAGATGTCCGAACTGGATAGCATCTGCAGTCAGGATTACCCTCCCTCCTTCCCCTCTGTGGTACTCCTAGGGTATTTTACCCTCCTAATAGCTAGCTGGTGGGGGGGAGTCTTTTATGGTGTATTTGTTTGTATATATGTACATACATGCTTATTTTTGTGTTCACTTCTATCTTTTTGGAAACATTGGCATCTATCCAAATTTTAACCTCCAAGAGGGCTACTGGCATCTGGGGCAAGAAACACTGAGGAAAATGGCGTCGGCTGATGCCTTTATACCCGAAGACCAACAGAGATGACGTCGGGTGAAGTGCGACATCAGCCGAAGCCGGACCCGGACTTTGGAATCCGGCCGACTGAAGGGCTGCCTGACGACAGGACAACCCAGTTGTTATGACTGCAGATGCTATCCAGTTCGGACATCTACATTTATGGTAGGTACAAAACTGTACTTTTTCCATGTCTGGATGTGTTTGCCTGTATTTCAAGTATCTTTGGTGTTGCTGTTTTTGTATTGATTAGTTTTACTTTCTCCTTTGCATAATATTAAATCACTTTTTCTTTCCCATGTCCATATTTCTTCTTCAGATGTCTCCTGATCTTCCTGTTTCTCCTTACTTTGGGAACTCGTTCTATCATGCTGTGAGGCAACCTGTGTTAGACCTTCTACACCAAATCCTTCACTTTGCAGGCATTCCATAACTTCAGCTTCTATTTTTTTTTTACCTTCTGCTTTACTAATCTTTTCTATATTCCCACTTTGTGATTTTTTTTTTTGTGAAGTTTTCCATATCTGGATGCCTCTGCCTGTATTTCTCTTTGAATATCTTTGGGGGGCTGCCTTTCTTGATGTTCATCATGTTTCACTGTTGCAGTCATGACTGTAGGATTCTCCCCTGCCGGCAGGCAGTCCTCGGTCGGCCAGAATCCCAAAGTCTGGGTCCGGCGTTGGCTGCTCAGCCATGCTCCCTGACGTCAGAGTGCCAGGAGTACAAAACTGACAGCCGACGCCATGTTCTCCAGTCTTTCTTGCTGTGTGGTGATAGCAGTTCGCAAGTGCCGGTCGGCTGACTCCTGACAATTTTTTATAAACGTGCATCAGTCCGAAGACTTTCTTCTCCTACTCAAAGCCAAGTTCCCCGTTGGGGAAACTTTTTTCTTGCTCCAGTCCGATGTCAGAAAAAGTTAATAATTGTATTTCATGTGGGAAGCAAATACCTCAATAAGGATTTTCATTCTTACTGTATTCCTTGCTTAGGCCCTGACCACGACGTAGCTAGTTGTCGGTTTTGTGCTAGATTCAATCAACGTACGATTAAACGTAGGTACGATTTTGCATTTCATTACTTCGGTAGGCGTTTTAATTACAAAATGTCGTCGGATACGGTTCCAGCTACCGGAGTTCACAAACGACGCAAGGATAAAGACAGGCCTCCGAGGTCCAAATCAGACGATGTTGTACAAGCAGAGCCAGCTTCAGGTTCAGCCGTCTTCAGTGAGGCGCTTTTGCAGCCCCTGTCGTCGGCCATTTCGGAACCGATAGCCGAAACGGACTCCCACGAGGAGCCAACTAGGCCTTTGAATATTTCTGTTGCAGGACCTTCGGATGGGTCCGGAGCCGCTGTTTAGGTACCGGCTTCCGAAGGGGTTTTCAGGCCTACTCAGCTTCTAATGAAGGCAAAGACTCCTTCCAAATCAAAGACTGCAGCCCAGGCCTCTTCTGATCCGGCACCCAAGTCTCAGAAACAGTTACTTAAGATGGCAGAGGACTTACTATGATTAGGGGTTCACATCGCCCTCCAGATAAAAGGCCAAGGCAGGAAGTGTATTATGACTGCTCTGATCAGGCTTCTGTTTCTTCAGTTTCTTCTTCTGACCAGGAATATTCTTTCCCTCCTTATGAGGATTCTGATGCTGAGAAATCCATTCCTTCAGCTTCTCCCCCTGAGGATTTCTCTTTTGGGGAAGCTTTGCATGAAATGAGGGAACATTTTCACTGGGAAGGACAGGAGTACTCTGAATCTAAGAAAAGACTAAGGGATTTTCTTCTTCTTCCCCAACATAGACCCCTGGCTATTCCTCCTATTTTGGATATTGTGGATGGTGCTTTTTCGGAAGCTAACTTAACTCCTGACTCTTTTCCTCCTGCTCCTGTTAAGCCAGACAGATATTATAGGGTTCCTGATTCCCACCAGTTTTTATACAAGAACCCTACTGCTGATCCTGAAACCATTTCTCAGGGCCCTAAGGGGGTTAAGGCCGCTTCTGCTAAAAACCCCATTCCCACTGAGAAGGATTCCAGATCTTTAGAAAGATGGGGCAAAAAAGTGTACACTTCTGCTACTTTATCTATTAGGGCTTTAAACTGTCAATTTCATATGCTGAAATACCAGCATTTCCTTCTGTCTGTTTTGAAACAAAAGCTAACTTCCATTTCC
This sequence comes from Protopterus annectens, assembly GCF_019279795.1. Classification (NCBI taxonomy): domain Eukaryota; kingdom Metazoa; phylum Chordata; order Ceratodontiformes; family Protopteridae; genus Protopterus; species Protopterus annectens. The sequence continues at coordinate 600,599,763 of NC_056751.1, forward strand.
GCCTGTGCAGATAAGGAATTACATGACTTAATGCATGCCACTGAACAAGTTGGGAAGCATGGTTTACACTGTGGATTTGATGCCTTAGAGGCTTCTTGTAGGGCTGCTGCCTCTGGTACAGTCATTAGAAGGCATGCTTGGTTAAAGGAACAAAACTTGCCAGATCAAGTAAAAGCTAAGTTATTGGATGCTCCTGTTCAGCATAATGTTTTGTTTGGATCTAAGGCTGAAGAGTTGATAAGTAAGATGGAGCACAAGGCAAAATCCATGCAAACGGTTAAGGATTTCTTACAAGTACAGCCACCCAGATTTAGTAGGAATTGGCCTACAAAAAATTGGTCCTTTCCCAATTCAGACAGGCCTCAGAGGGGTAGATACAGACGCTCCCGAGGAAGGCCTCAAATGCAAGCCTCTTATAGACCAAGACAGTGGACTGCTTCCACCCCTAGGGGAGGAGAGGACAGGCCACAAGCTCATAGAAAACAGGCTGAATGACTCCCTCTGTTGGGCTGCAGGAACTTCTTGCCTTCAAGCCCCTCTCGGAGGAAAACTTTCTCTTTTTCACCTAAATTGGACTCATATAACCCAAGACAAGTGGGTTCTGGATGTGGTTTCCAGAGGTTACAAATTCCATTTTCATACCCTACCAAGACCAAGCGGATGACCAGATCTACCAAAACATCAATGGTTAGAGGCCTTAAACCAAGTGGAAGCCCTCTTGGCTATGAAAGCCATAGAACTGGTTCCACTTTCAGAAATGGGACAAGGTTTTTACTCAAGGCCCTTTCTAGTCCCCAGAAAGCAAAATTCATGGAGACCCATTCTGGATCTGTCAGTCTTAAATACTTTTCTCGAAATACCAAAATTCAAGATGCTTACTGTACAGCAGCTACTCCCAATGCTGACCAAAAACGCATGGATGGTAACTTCGGATTTAAAGGAGGCTTATTTACACATTCCCATCAGGCAGGAGTGCAGAAAATACCTCAGGTTCAAGGCCGGATCGAGGCATTATCAATTCTCTGCGCTGCCCTTTGGATTGTCTACTGCGCCCAGGGTCTTCACCATGTGCCTGGCTCCAGTAGTAGCTTATTGCAGACTCAGGGGAATTGAAATTTACCCTTATCTGGACGATTGTCTTATTCAGGCAGACAGCAAGGATGTCTTACTCCAGCATCTAGAATTTGTTCAGAAACTTCTGAAGTTCCTGGGATTCACTGTCAACATAAAATTCAAATTTGACACCCTCGCAACAGATAACTTTTCTGGGTGCTCTTCTAAACACAACCCAGATGGCATTTCTGACATACGAAAAACAGTTACAGCTGGCTTCAACTTTCAAAACCTTGGCAACATTAACTCAGCTATCTGCAAGGAAATTCCTGCAGGCTTTGGGTTACATGGCCTCCTGCATCCTTTTCGTACCATATGCAAGACTATATATGAGGAAAATACAGTGGTACCTAAAAAGTGTATTGTCTCAGCATTGCCACAGTTTAGACATACAGATCACCATCCTGCCTTGTCTTCAAAAGGAATTCCTTTTGTGGTCCAAGGCATGTACTCTAAACAAAGGGAAAACCCTTCAGTCTGCCTCCAGCCAGTCAGATACTAACCACGGACGCCTCAGATTATGCATGGGGAGCCCATTTGCAGGGCAACTGTCTGCAGGGCCTTTGGACAAAGGATCAGAAGCACCTGTATATCAATTTAAAGGAAATGCTAGCCGTTCAGAACGCTCTATTGGCCTTCAGGAATCTTCTACAACCAGGGCAACTACTGATACGGACAGACAACGCCACAGTTATGTGGTACATAAACAAGCAAGGGGGAATCACATTCCTATCCCCTTTGCAGACTAGCCATGAATCTATGGAACACAGCTCTAGCTTGCAAATTGGAACTTCAAGCTCAGTTTCTACCAGGGATGCAAAACTTCCTGGCAGACAGTCTGAGCAGAAACCTGTCGGACCCACACGAATGGATGCTGGACACCGAAATATTCAAGATGATTACAGCAGTCTGGGGATGTCCTCACATAGACCTCTTTGCATCCCACCTCAATCATCAACTACAGATTTTTTGCACCAGGACATTCCACGAACTATCTTGGAAAGTTGGATGCACTATCATTCAGTTGGAGAAACCTCTCTGGGTATGCCTTCCTGCCTCTACCCCTTTTCCACGGGTGTTATTAAAGATCAAACAGGACAAGCCCAAGATGATAATTTTGCTGGCCCCAAATTGGCCTCGACAATTTTGGTACCCAACACTGAACAACCTTTCTCTGGAGCCCCCTTGGGTTTTACCACAGACTCCAAACCTTCTGTCCCAACAGCAGGGTCAGGTTCTGCACTCCCATGTCAAAACTCTCAACCTGTCGGCCTGGTTAATCCAGGGTCTATGATTCATTCTCTCCTACCCAAGCAGGTTATGGATGTCATTTTAGAAGCCAGACGACCTAGCACTAGAAAATCTTATGCAGGAAAATGGAAAAGGTTTTGCACCTGGATGCAGGCTCAGGATTCGGACCCTCTTATTCCTGACATTCCTCTGATTTTACTTTACCTGACAGACCTCTTACATAAGGGTCTCTCTTTTTCTTCCATAAAGATACATGCCTCTGCTATTTCTGCTCATTATAATACAGACCCTCCAATCTTTTCCCACCAGCTCATGAGACAGTTTCTCAAAGGAGCTAAGAACTTAAGGCCCCCTAGATCTCCGCCCATTCCTGCCTGGGATCTCAACTATGTTCTGGAAAAACTCACCTTACCTGCTTTTGAGCCTGCTGCCATATATGACATCAAGTTTTTATCTTGGAAGACAGCCATCCGGTTAGCTCTGACCTCTGCCAGGAGAGTTTCGGAGTTGCAAGCTCTCATGGCTGTGGAACCATATATTATTTTTCATCAAGATAGGGTGTCTTTAAGGACTAATCCTACTTTCATGCCTAAGGTGGTTTCCAAAGTGGCTTTAAATCAAGCTATTCACTTGCCAACTTTTTCCCCAGTCTTCAAAATAAGGAGGAAAGGATCTTGCATGCCTTGGATATACACAGACAACTACGTTTGTACCTGGACAGAACCAAGGACATCAGGAAATCAGAACAATTGTTTGTTTCTTATGCTTCAAGTTCCCAAGGTAAAGCCATTTCAAAACAGACCATTTTAAAATGGATTGCTCATGGAATCGGATTTTGTTATTCACACCATGGAAAGCAAATCCCAGGGAGTATAAGGACTCACTCTACCAGAGCTGCTGCCACTTCAGCTGCCTTCCTCAGGGGAGTTCCTACCAAAGACATTTTGGAAGCTGCAACTTGGAGTTCAGTGCATACTTTTTTTAAGCACTACAATCTACCTCTCTACTCTAAGTCTAGGACAGGCTTTGCCTCTGCAGTCTTGCAGGGCCTTTTAGCCGCCCCCTCTACTTTATGACCACCTCCCTTTTATTCTGCTTTGGGATTCAACCCTACAGTCATGACTGCAACAGTGAAACACGATGAACATAGTACAGTTGTGTACACCTACCATAAATGTAGATGTTCGAGTGTCTTCACTGTTGCAGTCTGCTACCTCCCTCCTGTCCCCTCTTATTTTTTCTTTTGTGTGGTTCCTTTCTTCACCCTTCTTTTGAGGTGTATTTGCAAAGGGTATGGGATCTTACTCATTTTGGAACTCCTGACATCTGGGGCAAGAAAAACTGGAGAACATGGCGTCGGCTGTCAGTTTTGTACGCCTGGCGCTCTGATGTCAGGGAGCATGGCTGAGCAGCCGATGCCGGACCAAGACTTTGGGATTCTGGCCGACCGTGGACTGCCTGCCGGCAGGGGAGAACCCTACAGTCATGACTGCAATAGTGAAGACACTCGAACATCTACATTTATGGTAAGTGTACACAACTGTACTTTCTGGCTTTTGACTTTGGATAAATATTGCACCATATCAAATCTCTCTCTTTCCCATGCCCATATTTCTTTTTTTTTTTATATACTTTTCAAAAATCTGTAGGTTTTGTTTAAATTTTTGCACTTCGTCAGATGTTCCTTTTTCCAAGGAGGTAAATGTTTCTTGTTCTGTATAATGTTTTTCACAAATCTGTTGTATTAATGCACACATTTTTATTTGAAGCATCTGACAGTTTTTTGGGGGGGGGGGGGGGGTCATCCTCCCCCGGGCCTGCCTGGCCCCATTGTAGGAATGTCTGTATTTTGAGGATTCTACGTGGTCATTATTTCCAGTCCTGACATCAGTGCGCTTACCAGGATTGGGCACTTTTTTATCCTGGATCTTGTGCACCCAGCTATCTTTTTTAAATTTTTGACCTACTTCTGTCCATGGTGTATGCTATAGAAAATAGCAGTCTATATATCAGTGCCATCTTAGTGAGATTTTGAGAAGATAAGGATTCACTTTGTGAAGGTACTCACCAAGACTTGAGGATGAATTCAGTTTCAGCAGTACTACTTTCCTTTGCTTGCTGACTTATCTCTCCATTCGGAGAGTGCTAAATAATGTTTTCATATGTATTCAATTTTTTGTTTTTACTGAACTTTTTAGCCTAAGAATTTTTAAGCATTAAGTGAAATGTAATTTTTTCTTTATACTGATAGGTATTTCTTAACTTGCAATGTGAATGCTTTTACCTGTGTAAAGAGAAAATGCCATTGTCCAAGAGTGAGCAAAGTGCTTACTGGTTTCAGTACAGGTGTTCCAGTGCTGCAGAATGCTGTACACTCCAATACAAGGCCAGTGGCACTACTGCTTTTCTGGCCACCATGACTTTGGTGTCTCGTAAACCTTCTGATATAGATGTCCCATTGATGTTGAGAGGCTTTTATCCCGATTACTGACGGGGACAACAGTATCCCTGTATTTCTCTGTGAAGATGTTATTGGGACTGGATACCTTGCTCATAACCCAAGTCTTCAAGGGTGGGGGTATGTGAAACTGTGAAGCAGAATGCACTTAAGACCAAACCAGTGCCAGTCACCTTGGCTTGGCCTAGGTCTGGAAGTGCCTTGATTCCTTCCACTTCCCAGTCTTCTACTAAGAAACTTTTTCAACTGTCTGATGATTTTGTGCCCTTTCTGAAGTCCAAACTGCCAGCACTGGAAATATCAGAGCTGTCTGGAGCCCATTTTGGGAAGAGAAGGATGGAACCTGCTGTACAGTATTCTGATTCTCATGACTGCAACACAAATGAACTGGCTTATGGAGTCAGATACCCTCTGCTGCAAACTTGTCTTAACACCGAGGGCAACCTACTCTCTTTTCCACCACAGGATTTATTCTTTGGGGATGCCTGTCATAAGATAGAGTGCATTTGGGAAACTAAGGAATACTCAGAGGCCTAGCTCAGATGTATAGCTTTCATGGGCCTAGAGCACATGTTCTTTGTGTTTCACTGTTGCAGTCATCACATTTGGGTTATCTGCTTGCAGTAGCCCTCAGTCGGCCTGATTATCAAAGTCTTGGATCCTGCGTCGGTTGCCGTTTCATCTTCCATGACATCAGGTAGTCAGGGGTATAAAGCATGCAGCCGACGCCATTACATCAGTCTTTCTTGCCGTGCGATGCCCGAAGCAGAAGCAGTTTGCAAGTGCCGGTCGGCCTACTCCTGAAATTTTCGTTTTCGAGTTTCAGAACCGAAGTCTTCAACTAAGCTAAGTTACCCCATTGGGGAATCCTTTTCTTGCTCTAAACCGATGTCAGTAAAAGTTAATAATTGTATTTCTTGTGAAATGCAAATACCTCATAAAGATTTTCATTTGTATTGCATTCCTTGCTTAGGCCCTGACCACGACGTACCTCGCTGTTGGTTTTGTGCCTTATTTAAACAATAGACTATTCGTCGTTGGTTTATTTACGTTTCTAAATATTTTGTTACTCGGTTCAATTATCCAGATATGGCTTTGATAAGCCACCTGACTACCGACATTCTGAAAAAACGCAAAGATAAAGACAGAGACAGACCGCATAGATCCAAAGCTGCCGATGACGCTTCTCCTAAGCTAATCGCCAGTTCGCTGGTACTCAGTGAGGCGCTTTCACAACCCCTGATAACCACTACTTCAGATTCGCAGGCCTCTACTGAGACCCATTCAGAGTCCGGTATGCCACGAGATGCTTCAACTGTGAAACCTGAGGATGTCTCTACCTTGGATGGGTCTGGAGCTGCTTTGCAGGCACCGGCTTCTGAGAGTGTATTCAGGTCTACTGACTTGCATAATTAACCAACGCCATCTTCTTCAAGGCCTAAAACTCGATCCATGCCTAGAAAAACAACGCCCAGACCGCATGGTCTGGCCTCTATGCCTAAAAAACAAATGGTAAAAATGGCTGAAGACCTTATTACTTTAATCAGAGGAAGCCACCCTTCCCCCTCTGAGACCCAGGACTGAGTTTGCTTATGATTCTTCTGATCAGGACTCAGCTATCCCCCCTGTACTGGACATTGTTGATGATGCATTTTTGGAATCTAGCTTGGCCCCTGACTCTCTACCTCCTACTCCCAGAAAACCAGATGGACATTACAGGTTCCTGACTCTCACAGGTTCCTCTTTAAAAATCCTACTGCGGATCCTGGGACCATCTCACAGGGACCCAAGGGCATTAAGGCTACTACTGCCAAAAATCCTACCCCCTCTGATAGAGATTCCAGGGCGCTGGATAGATAGGGTAAGAAGGTATACACTTCTGCAACCTTGGCCATTAGGGCCTTAAACTGCCAGTTTCATATGTTAAAGTATCAGCAGCATATTATTGGATTGCTTAAATCAGAAAATTATGTTGATTCCTGACTGTGCTGAAAATAAATATTTACAGGATTGAATGCATTCTGCTGAACAAGTTGGAAAACATACTTTGCAATGTGGTTTTGATTCACTAGAGGCATCTTGCAGGGCTGCTGTCACTGGCTCTGTACTTAGAAGGCATGCTTGGCTTAAGGAGCAATATTTGCCAGATCATGTTGAAGCTAAGTTGCTGGATGCTCCTTTAAACCAAGATCGCCTGTTTGGCAACAAAGCAGTAGTGGTACTGAAAAAGATGGAGGAAAAAGCTAAATCTATGTAAACTGTTAAAGATTTCCTGCAAGTACAGCCTCCCATATTTAGTAGGAATTGCCCCTCTAAAAATTGGTCCTCTCCTGCCTCTTCCAGGCCTTCTCAGTCCAAACCCAGAACCAGTAGAACACCCAGTTTCAGTCCCAAGGTACTCACAGGACTAAGCAGTGTGTGTGGGGGGTCCCACTTCCAAAGCAGGGAGTGGTAAGACTCCCCCTATGGTAAACTGTCTCAGTGACTTAACTCTCTCTCTCTCTCTCTCTCTCTCTCTCTCTCTCTCTCTCTCTCTCTCTCTCTCTCACACACACACACACACACACACACACACACATCAGGGCTATTCAATCTGTTCCAGAAGAGGAAAGGGGACAAAGCTTCCACTCAAGACTTTCCTGGTGTCCTATCCTAGACCTCTCCTTCCTAAACACATTTTTGGTGATCCAAAAATTGAAGATGCTAACTCTTCACCAGCTGCTTCCTATGCTAGGCAAGGATGCCTGGTAGCAACACTAGATTTAAAGGAAGCCTACCTGCACATCCCAATAAGGGAATATTGCAGAAGATACCTATGCTTCAAAGCCGACTACATGCACTATCAGTTCTCTGCACTGCCCTTTGGCTTATCTACTGCTCCTAGGGTATTCACAAAGTGCCTAGATCCAGTCATTGCATTTTGCAGGTAAAGAAATATCCATATATGTCCATACCTGGATGATTGTCTTAATTCAGGCAGAAAGCCAGGACATGCTATTGAATCATGTGGCGTTTGTACAGAAATTGCTAACTTCTCTGGGATACACCATAAACGAAAATAAATCACATTTTGTACCCTGCTAACAAATTGTATTCCTGGGAGCAAGCTTGAACACAACTTCCCAGATGGCTTTTCTCATGCCAGAGAAACAAGTTCATTTGACAGACTACTTCAAACTACTGGCCACAAAGACCCAGCTGCCTGCAAGGAAAATACTGCAAGCCCTGGGGTTCATGCCCTCCTGCATTCTCCTAATTCCGTATGCAAGACTGCATATGAGGAAACTACAGTGGTATCTAAAAAGCCTATGGTGTCAACATTCTCAGGCTCTAGAAGCAATGATTCTTATCATACCTTGTCTACAGATAGAGTTCCTGTGGTGAGCAGAGGCCTGCCACCAAAAAAAAAGGGACTGCCATTCATTCTATCCCCTGTCGCCTAAACCCTAACAACAGATGCATCAGAGTATGCATGGGGGCTCACTTGGCAGGGAAGTGCATTCAGGGTAAATGGAACCCAAGTCAAATGCACCTGCATATCAATCAAAAAGAAATGTTAGCTGTACAGAATGCTCTGACAGCCTTCAAGGACCACATTATTCCAGGGCAATCAATGGTAAAGATGGACAACACCACTGTTGTGTGGTACATAAACAAGCAGGGGGAACCCACTCGTATCCTCTCTGCTGACTAGCCATGGCTTTGTTGAACACAGTAAATAAGAATATTATTGTGGACTCGCAACATTGGTGCTTTTCTTATTTACTTTGTTTTATTTAGAGCACCTTTTTGCACCATCTATTTGGACACACTTTGTTGAACACAGCCTTGAGCTACCAAGTGCACCTACAGGCTCAATTCCTGCCATGGCAGACGAACTAAGCAGAAATCTCATGGACCCACACGAGTGAAAACTGGAATCAAAGAATTTCAACATGTTGAGAAACAAATGGGAGATCCCAGATATAGACCTGTTTGGCTCCCCCCCAGAACTACCATTTGGAAAAATTCTGCACAAGGACTCCCCACAAACAAGCTTGTAAAGTGGATGCTCTGTCTTTCACCTGGATAAACGTATCAGTTTATGCCTTTCCCCTTTTGCCTCTCCTCTCTAAGGTACTACTAAAGATCAAACAGGACAAACCAAGGATGATACTGATTGCACCAGACTGGCCACACCAACACTGGTGTACCCCCTTTTGCACAGTGTGTCACTGCTGGCACCATGGCACCTGCCTCAGACCCCTGCCCTGCTGTCCCAGTAGAAGGGCCAGATTCTGCATGCACAGCTTTAAACCCTGAACCTGGCAGCCTGGCTAATTACCTGATCTCTCCGTTACCATCACTCAGTACGCAAGTGTTGGATGTCATTTTGGAGGCAAGGAGGCCTAGTACTAGAAAATCCTATGCTGAAAAATGCAAAAGATTCTGTTCCTGGAACCAAACTCAGGGGATGGGCACAGCAGCGCCCAATTTACCTCAGATTCTTCAATTCTTAACTGAGATGCTGCACAAGGGCCTTTCTTTTTCCTCAATCAAAATTCATGCCTCAGCCATTTCAGCTCATTACAACACAGAACCCACCCCTCTTTTCTCATCCACTGCTCAAGCAATTCCTCAGAGGGGCCAAAAACTTAAGACCACCCAGGAGAGCCCCCTACTCCAGGCTGGGACCTTAACTTTGTATTGGAAAAACTCTCTCTACCTCCTTTTTAGCCAGCTGCAAATGCAGAGTTGAAATTCCTTTCCTGGAAAATGGCCTTTCTTTTAGCCATCACTTCAGCAAGAAGGGTGTCTGAATTACAGGCCCTCATGGCAGTGGAGCCTTTCATCTTTTTTCATGTGGACAGGGTGTCCCTCAGGACCAATTCCTCCTTCATGCCCAAGGTGGAATCCAATGTGGCCCTTAATCAGTCCATTCATTTGCCAACCTTCTTTTCTAATCCACAGATCAAAGGGGAATGAATACTGCACTCCTTAGATGTGCACAGACAACTTAGATTTTATTTGGATAGGACTAAATCTCTCAGGAAATTTGAACAATTACTGGTTGGATTTGCTGCAGGGGCAGAGGTGAAGGCCATTTCAAACCACACCATTTCTAAATGGATAGGCCATTGCATTCATTTCTGCTATAAGCACCATGGAAAACCTACCCCAGAGGGGATTAGACCACATTCAACTAGGGCTGCATCTATCTCTACAGCCTTTCTCAGAGGTGTCCCTACCAGGGACATCCTTGAAGCTGCTACCTGGAATTCTGTACATACCTTCACCAAGTATTACCATTTGCCAATTTTCTCTAAATCCAGAGCTGGCTTTGCCACTGCAGTCTTGCAGAGCCTTATAGCTGGTCCTAATGCAATCTGATTTCCTCCTCCCATCCTTAGCTTTGGGAATCTACCCAAATGTGATGACTGCAACAGTGAAACACGAAGAACATAGTACAGTTGTGTACACTTACCATAAATGTAGATGTTCGAGAATATTCACTGTTACAGTCCTGGTTACCCTCCCTCTTGGAAGTGTAACCTGATTTACATGTATATATATATATATATATATATATATATATATATATATATATATATATATATTTATATATATGTGTACACACACACATATATAATTACTTCCCATTATGGGGCACCTGACATCTGGGGCAAGAAAAACGTATGTAATGGTGTCGGCTGCATGCTTTATACCCCTGACTACTTGACGTCATGGAAGATGAGACAGCAACCGATGCAGGACCCAAGACTTTGATAATCAAGCCAACTGCAAGCAGATAACCTAAATGTGATGACTGCAACAGTGAATACACTCAAACATCTACATTTATGGTAAGTGTAGACAACTGTACTTTGCTTTTCCTCCTGTCATTGTTGTTGTGGAGGATGTGTTCATCAGTGTATTTGTGGAACCAGATTCCCCTCTTCCATATACCCTGGAAACCTGACCACTTCTCAGAGGACAGGGATTCCCACAAATTCCTATACAAGAATTGCCTAGCTAATCTGGCTGTGGTACCTCTAGATTGCAGCAAAGGATCTGCTCTAGCTACATTGACAAACCCTATTTCAAATGACAGGAAGAGTCGAATAGTCAATAGAAGTGGGAGAAAGGTTTTACACTGCTGTTATACCACCCTTTAGAGCTTTGAACTGCCAAATGCACATACTGTCCATTCAGCCATCCCTGCTAAACAAGAGAGCTAGGGGCCGAGGTGAGGGATATAGGTAAGGATCGGAAACAGGAAGTGCTTGAACTTTGTGATCCATCAGCTGAGGTAACCAAGCATTCAAAGACATTTGTTTATGATGCTGTAGATGCATCACGTAGGGCAGCAGCAACATAGGTTGTTATTTGGAGATATAACTGGTTGAAGACTAGGCTCCCTACAGACCACGTAAAGATGATGCTCTTAATGCACTTTTGGAGTGAGTATTTTGGACAGTGGAGAAAAACAACATTTTCACGCTGAAGCTCCCAAGTTCAGTTGAAATTGCTGAGTTAAATGTTGGCTGTTGTACCTTAAACAATGGAAGAACAAATGAGGCAAAGCTGGAAAGGTGAAAGGGAAAATTCAGAAAGGAATGTCAAGCAAAACTTAAAGGAGGTACCTAGGGGCATGGAAGACTGTGATTCCCAGAGGGAACAGCATGCATCAGCTGGGCTTTTCCCTCCTTCCACTTCCCCAGTTGTTCCTCTTCCCAAAGAAAGAGTTGGAGTGCTTATCTTTACTTGTTTTAAAAAAAAAACACACAGGATTAGTGAGTTCTGAGCATACTTCACCAGTTACAAGTAACAGTTTCTCAAAATTCCAAAGTGTACATGAATTTCCTAAGTTCCAACGAGCCAGTCAGATCTTTTACCTGCAACCTATAAGACTTGACATGCAACAGTTGAGGGAGGGGGGGCATGGAGAAAGTTCCCTCAGGGAGAAAGGAAAAAGTATGTTACTCCAGGCTTTTTGGTGCTAAGAAATAAAGATACTTGACGACACATTTTGGCATATCCCACTTAAATAACTTTCTCATGGTTCAAAATAATAGCTATCCAAAACCTACCTCTGGCAGTCTTGATTATCCAAAATTTAAGAGATACCTACTTTCACAACCCCATTGCTAAACAACATAGACAGTTCTTCAAATTTGCAAGAGGAGCACATTTCCAGTTAGATACCTTGTCTTTTTGCTTGTGTACTGCATACTGAGTCTTTACCATATGACTGGCTCCAGTAATTGCTTTTTACAGGACAAATGGTATCCATATTTATTCTTAACTAGATGACGGTCATTCATGATGTTCATTGTGTTTCACTGTTGCAGTCATTACACTTGGGTTATCCTGCTGGCAGGCGACCCGAGTTCCAAAGTCTTGGTCCGGCGTCGGTTGCTGTCACCTCTTCCCTGACGTCAGTGCGCCAGGGGTATAAAAGTTGCAACCGATTCCATTTTCTTCAGTCTTTCTTGCCGTGCGGTGCCTGAAGCAAAAGCAGTTCGCAAGTGCCGGTCGGTCGACTCCTGAGATTTTCAAAATTGAATTTCAGAACCGAAGTCTTCAATAAAGCTAAGTACCCCGTTGGGGAAACTTTTTCTTGCTCCAGACCAATGTCAGTAAAAGTTAATAATTGTATTTCTTGTGGGAAGCAAATACCTCATAAGGACTTTCACTCTTACTGCATTCCTTGCCTAGGCCCTGACCACGACGTTACTAGATGTTCATCGTGCTTACAGCTGCAGTAATCACATATGGGTTCTCTGCCGTCAGGCGGTTCCTCGGTCGACCGAATTCCAAAGTCTAGGTCCGGCGTCGGTTGTTGTCGCTTTCTTTACTGACGTCAGTGCGACAGGGGTATATAAGACACAGCCGACGCCATATTCTTCAGTCTTTTTTGCCATGTGGTGCCCGAAGCAGAAGCAGTTCGCAAGTGCTGGTCGGCCAGCTCCTGAATTTACGAAAAATTGGAAACCGAAGTTTTCATTAAAGCTAAGTACCCCGTTGGGGAAACTTTTCTTGCCTCAGACCGATGTCAGAAAAAGTTAACAATTGTATTTCTTGTGGGAAGCAAATACCGCATAAGGATTTCCATTCCCTCTGCATACCTTGTTTAGGCCCAGACCACGACATCTCGGGCTGTCACTTTTGCGCTACTTTCAATAAGCCCACTATCAAGTGTCGGGCAGAGTTCGCCCAACACTTTTTCGGTAAAGCCTTTGATTATAAAATGTCGTCGGAGACTCCGACTACCGTTTTGTCCAAAAAACGCAAGGACAAGGATCGACACGCGAGGTCCGCGGTCCCCACCGACACCACGCCAAAACCGGCTACACGTGGTCCAGTTCTCAGCGAGACGCCTATGCAGTCCCTGACTACCGACGACACTTCTTTGGTGGGGTCTTCTGTAACTGAGACCGCAGGTACCTCGGCCCATACCCAGACTACAACCACCGAAGCCACTGTGAGCGTTGAGCCTCCTAATGTGGACAGGTCCACTTCCACTCATGGTGTCTTTAGACCCTCATCTTCCTTTTCAATTAAGGCCTTTACTAAGTCCAAATCAGCCAGGCATCCCAAGAGGCCTGTTGCACAGGGCCCATCTCCAGGCCCCATGCCTAAAAAGCAGATGCTTAAGTTGGCTGAGGATTTAATTACTCTTATCAGGGGTTCCCAACCCCCTCCAGACAAGAGACCCAGAGTGGAGAAAGATTCTCCCTCTTCTGATCAGGGCTCCATTTTTTCAGATCATTCTGATATAGAGGAACACTCTTTCTCCCCTTTTGAAGATTCTGACGCAGAGCAGTCCATTCCTTCTGTATCTCCTCCTGAGGATTTTTCCTTTGGGGAAACCTTGCACACCTTGAGGGAACACTTCCATTGGGAAGGCCAAGACTTTTCTGATTCCAAGAAAAGACTTAGGGAATTTCTTTTGTTACCTCAACACAGACCTCTGGCTATACCTCTTGTCTTGGACATACTGGATGATGTTTATTCAGAGGCTTGCCTTAATCCGGATTCCCTGCCTCCTGCCCCAGTCAAGCCTGATAGGTACTACAGAGTTCCTAACTCTCACCAATTTCTGTACAAAATTCTGTATAATGCTGACCCTGAAACCATTTCTCAAGGCCCCAAGGGAATGAAGGCCTCTACTGCTAAGAATCTACTTCCTTCCGAAAGAGAGTCAAGATCCTTAGAAAGGTGGGGAAAAAAGGTATATACCTCGGCCACCCTAGCCATGAGGGCCTTAAATTGTCAGTTTCATATGCTTAAATATCAGCAGTTTCTGTTATCACAATTAAGAAATAAAATGTCTCAACCTGAAGAACCAGATTTGAAGGAGTTGCAGGATATGATGCATAGTGCAGAACAAGTGGGTAAACACACCTTACAATGTGGCTATGATGCCGTAGAGGCCTCAAGTAGAGCTGCTGTTACAGGATCAGTTATTCGTAGACATGCATGGCTTAGGGAACAAATCTTGCCTGATCATGTGAAAGCTAAACTACTAGATGCTCCTTTACAAAAGGATGTGCTATTTGGTACTAATGCTGAGGAGATACTATGGAAAATGGAAGAAAAAGCCAAATCTATGCAATCTGTCAAAGCTTTTCTACAGGTTCAACCACCACGTTTTAGCAGAAATTGGCCTTCTAAAAACTGGTCCTTTCCAGCCACGGACAGGCCCCAAAGAGGTAGATACAGGCGCTGAAGGGGCAGAGGGCAATCACAAGGATCATATAGAGGCAGGCAATGGCAAACTCCAGCACCAAGAGGTGGCGAAGACAGTGCACAACAATATAGGAAACAAACCCAATGACTTCCTCCTTTCCATGCCAAGCAAGTCTCAGCTGGCAGCACCCTTGGGAGGAAAGCTGGCATTATTTACAAGAAATTGGCATATTGTCACAACAGACAAATGGAATCCTGGACATTATAGACAGAGGCTACAGATTTCATTTTCACACTCTACCAAAAATGAGAGGCATGCCAAACCTGCCACACAATCAAAGGGCAGAGGCACAACTACAAATTTCAAAGCTCATAGACATGAAAGCTATTCAAGAGGTACCTACTCACGAACAAGGCCAAGGTTTTTATTCCAGGCTATTTCTGGTACCAAGGAAAGGAACTGACTGGAGACCCATTTTGGACTTATCCATCCTAAACACATTCTTACTGCACCAAAATTCAAGATGCTCACATTACAGCAGCTTCTTCCCATGCTGGGCAAGGAGTTTTGGCTGGTAACATTGGACCTCAAGGAGGCATACCTGCATGTCCCAATCAGACAAAGCTGCAGAAGATACCTCAGATTTCTTGCAGGTTCAATCCACTATCAATTCTCTGCATTGCCCTTTGGCTTATCTACTGCGCCCAGAGTATTCACGAAATGCCTGGCATCAGTAATTGCCTACTGCAGACTTCAAGGGATACAAATTTACCCTTATTTGGACGACTGCCTGATCCAAGCGGACAGCAAGCACATACTTCTGGATCATTTGGCTTATGCAACATGGTTACTGAACTCTCTGGGATACACAATCAACAAAGAGAAATCCAGACTAGCACCATCTCAGAAAATAACTTTCCTGGGTGCCAACTTGGACACAAACACCCAGATGGCCTATCTTACACCAGAAAAACAGGGGCAACTAACTAAGTACTTCAAAATACTAGCAAATTGTACCAGGCTTACTGCAAGGAAAATCCTGCAGGCTCTGGGCTTCATGGCATCTTGCATTCTTTTAATCCCATGTGCAAAGTTGCATATGAGGAAACTTCAATGGTACCTAAAAAACCTATGGTCTCAACACAGCCACAGTTTGGAAACAATAATACCAGTAATTCCATGTTTGCAAAAGGAATTTCTATGGTGGGCCCAAGCATGTCAAACAAATGCAGGTCTCCCATTCTGCAAGCCTCAAGCAAATTCAAGTCATCACAACAGACGCCTCAGATTACGCCTGGGGGGCGCACATGACAGACAGGTGCATTCAGGGCAAATGGTCCCAAAAAGAAAAGCACCTACACATCAATCAAAAAGAAATGCTAGCAGTAATAAATGCAATTACAGCTTTCAAGGACCTCCTGCATTCAGGACAATTACTGATAAGAACAGACAACACCACAGTAATGTGGTACATAAACAAACAAGGAGGAACACATTCATACCCCCTGTGAAGGCTAGCCATGACACTTTGGAATTTGGCTCTGGAATGGCAAATCGAACTTCAAGCACAGTACTTGCCAGGTTTGGAAAACACGCTGGCAGACAATCTAAGCAGAAATATGACGGATTCACACGAATGGAAGTTACATCCTCAAGTGTTTACAAAGATAATACAAGCGTGGGGGAGGCCAGACATAGATCTCTTCGCCTCCCACAGGAATCATCAATTGGAAAAGTTTTGTTCGAGGACCTTTCATCCAAAGGCCTGGAGAGTGGACGCCCTTTCATTCAGTTGGACAGCATGGACAGTTTACGCTTTCCCACCTCTGCCTCTTCTGCCCAAGGTACTCTTGAAAGCAAGAGCAGACAGACCGAAGATGATACTGATTGCTCCAGACTGGCCGAGACAACACTGGTATCCACTCCTGAGGAGCCTAACACATACTCCTCCCTGGCCCCTACCTCTAATACCTCTTCTGTTGACTCAGCACAGCTACAAAACTCTTCACAGCCAGCTGAAAACACTCAATCTCGCTGCATGGAAAATTCCCCAAAGAGGTGCAAGATGTCATTTTGGAGGCCAGAAGGCCATCTACTAGAAAGGCTTACTCTGCAAAATGGAAACGGTTTTGCTCTTGGAATGAGAAAAAAGGCCAGGACCCTAGAAAATTTAATTTGCCTCAGTAACTACAGTATCTAGCTGAGCTGCTGAACAGTGGACTTTCATTTTCCTCCATAAAAATCCATGCCTCTGCCATTTCTGCAGAATTCAACACAGATCCACCCTTATTCTCTCACCCACTCTTAAGACAGTTCCTCAGAGGGGCTAAGAATATAAGACCACCAAGGAAACAACCAGTGCCAGCCTGGGATCTTAATTACATTTTAGAAAAATTAACATTGCATCCCTTTGAACCAGCTGCCTCAACAGATTTGCAATACTTGTCCTGGAAAACAGCTTTCCTTCTGGCCATTACCTCAGCTCGTAGGGTTTCGGAACTACAAGCCCTCATGGCTGTGCAGCCCTTTCTCATCTTCCATCAGGACAGGGTTTCCCTTCGAACTAACCCATCATTTATGTCTAAAGTGGTATCCAGGGTAGCTTTAAATCAAGCCATACATTTACCTACCTTTTACCCCAATCCTCAAAACAAAGGGGAAAGGCTGCTACACTCCTTAGACGTCCATAGACAGCTATGTTACTATTTGGACAGAACAAAGTCTTTCAGGAAATCAGAGCAACTTTTTGTGTCCTATGCTGTAGGAGCTCAAGGGAAGCCAGTTACCAAACAGGCAATTTCAAAATGGATAGGCCACTGCATACGGTTTTGTTACTCCTATCATGGAAAATCTGTCCCTACAGGCATCAGATCCCACTCCACCAGGGCCACAGCTACCTCTACAGCCTTCCTCAGAGGAGTTCCTACCAAAGATATTTTGGAGGCAGCCATTTGGAGTTCTGTGCATACCTTCACAAAACACTACCACCTGCCTTTATATTCCAAAACTAGGGCAGGCTTTGCCACTGCTGTCTTGCAGGGCATTCTGGCTCATCCCAGTTCCACCTAGTGCCTACCACCCTGTGCGTAGCTTTGGGATTCTACCCATATGTGATTACTGCAGCTGTATGCACGATGAACATAGTACAGTTTTGTACCTATCATAAATGTAGATGTTAGAGTGCTAATACAGCTGCAGTACAGGTTTCCCTCCCTCCTTCCCCTCTTGGTAAAGGACTAGTGGCTAACACCTCCTCTTGCAACCTAATGTGGGGTTATCCTTCTATGGTGTATTTGCTTGCAACTACTTTTTTTTGATTACATTGCATTATTTGTATATATATATATATATATATATATAATTTAGGTATTGCCTTCCATCTGGGGCAAGAAAGACTGAAGAATATGGCGTCGGCTGTATCTTGTATACCCCTGTCGCACTGACATCAGGAAAGAAAGCGACAACAACCGACGCCGGACCTAGACTTTGGAATTCGGCCGACCGAGGAACCGCCTGATGGCAGAGAACCCATATGTGATTACTGCAGCTGTATTAGCACTCGAACATCTACATTTATGGTAGGTACAAAACTGTACTTTGTTGGTTTTGTGCTAGATTCAATAAACGCACTTTTAAATGTCAGTTTGATTTTGCTTTACATTATTTTGGATGAAGATTTAATTACATAATGCCGTCGGAACAACCGACGACCGGAATGTATAAAAAACGCAAAGACAAAGAAAAAGAAAGGCATCCGAGGTTCAAAACCGACGACGAAGCCTCTTCTAGGCCAGTTGCCGGTTGGCCGGTTCTCAGTGAGGCGCTTTTGCAGCCCCTGACACCCGCTACCTCTGAGCCACAGGCCGTAACCGACAGCCACGTGGAGACACTAAGGCCTGTGGAAACTCAAGGTATTGGGCCTATGGAAACTATACCCTCAGATGGTTCCGGAGCCGCTGAGCAGGCACCGGCTTCTGAGGGTGTTTTCAGACCTTCACAGCTTACAGTTAAAGCTACTACAGCAGCAAAGGCAAAGTCAAAAACACCATTAAAGACAAGGAAACAAGTGCAGCATTCTCCAGAACAGTCATCCATGCCAAAGAAACAGATGCTTAAAATGGCCGAAGGCCTTATTACTTTAATCGGGCTCCCATCCCCCTCCTGACAAAAGGCCTGGGCAAGACACTGATTATGATTCCTCTGATTCTTCTTCTGACCAGGGCTATTCTCTCCCTCCCTATGAGGACTCTGATGCTGAAGAGTCCATTCCTTCAGCCTCACCACCTGGGGACTACTCTTTTGGGGAAACCCTGCACACCATGAGGGAGCATTTCCATTGGGAGAGCCAGGATTACTCAGAATCCAAGAAAAGGCTCAGAGATTTCCTTTTATTGCCTCAGCACAGACCCCTGGCTATTCCCCCTGTGCTTGATATTGTAGATGTTGTTTTTTCTGAATCCAGTCCAGATTCTTTACCCCCTGCACCACTAAAGCCAGATAGGTACTGCAGGGTCCCTGACTCTTGTAAATTTCTTTACAAAAACCCCGCTGCAGACCCAGAAACAATTTCTCAGGGTCCTAAAGGGGTTAAAGCTTCCACTGCCAAAAATCCTGTCCCCTCAGATAGGGATTCCAGAGCTCTGGACAGATGGGGGGAAAAAGTTTACACTTCTGCTACTTTAGCTGTAAGAGCTTTAAACTGTCAGTTTCACATGCTTAAATAACAACAGTATCTCATGTCGTTGTTAAAGCAGAAAATGGTTACAAATATAGAAAGTCCTGACAGTAAAGAAATGCAGGATTTATTGCATGCAGTTGAACAAGTGGGAAAGCATACTCTGCAGTGTGGTTTTGATTCATTAGAGGCTTCTTGTAGAGCCGCAGTTACAGGCTCAGTTATTCGAAGACATGCTTGGTTGAAAGAACAAAGTTTACCTGACCATGTTAAAGTAAAATTATTGGATGCTGCACTACAGTATGATACTTTGTTTGGTGTTAAGGCAGAAGAGGTGTTAAAGAAAATAGAGGATAAAGCAACGTCAATGCAAATGGTGAAAGATTTCTTACAGTTTCAACCACCTAGATTTAGCAGAAACTGGCCTTCAAAAAATTGGTCCTTTCCAGTGTCAGACAGGCCATAAAGAGGCAGATCTCCACCCCAAGGCTCCTATAGACCTAAACAATGGGGTGCTTCAGTCCCCAAAGGAGGAGAAGACAAATCACAACCTTATAGGAAACAGTCCCAATGACTTCCCTCTGCAAATGCCAAGCTCTTACCAGTTGACAGCACCCCTAGGGGGAAAGCTAGCACTTTTCTCAAAAAATTGGCACATGATCACCCAAGACCAATGGATGTTGAATATAGTTTCACAGGGGTATAGGTTCCATTTCCACATGCTTCGAAAACCAAAAGGTATGCCAAACCTGCCACAAAACCAATGGGCAGTGGCACAAAAACAGATAGCTGCTCTTATGAATATGGGAGCTATTCAAAAAGTTCCACAAGAAGAACAGGGCCAAGGATTTTACTCACAACTTTTCTTAGTACCCAGAAAAGACAAAGCCTGGTGACCAGTACTGGACCTGTCAATCCTAAATACTTTCCTGGATGTTCCAAAATTCAAAATGTTAACACTACAACAACTTCTGCCCATGCTGGGCAAGGAGGCTTGGCTAGTTACTTTGGATCTCAAGGAGGCATATCTGCATGTCCCAATCAGACAATCGTGCAGAAGATACCTCAGATTTATAGCAAGCTCAGTGCATTACCAATTCTCTGCACTGCCTTTTGGCTTATCTGTTGTGCCCAGGGTCTTCACAAAATGCTTGGCACCAGTAATTGCATTTTACAAACAAAAAGGAATTCAAATATATCCCTAATTGGACGACTGCCTTATTCAAGCAGAGAGCAAGGACATTCTTCTAAAGCACCTGGCGTTTGTAAAAAGATTGCTAATTTTCCTAGGGTACATAGTAAACGAAAAGAAATCAAAACTAGTGCCCTCTCAAGAGATAATATTCCTGGGTGCAAGCTTAAATACAACTGCCCAGATGGCTTATCTCACGCCAGACAGACAAAGGCAACTGACTCATTACTTTCAATTGATGGCAACAAAGACCCAGATCCCTGTAAGAAAGATTCTGCAGGCCCTGGGTTTCATGGCATCTTGCATTCTACTAATTCCATATGCAAAACTGCATATGAGGAAACTACAGTGGTATCTAAAAAGTGTTTGGACTCAGCATTGTCACAGCCCAGAGGCGATCATAACCTTGATTCCCTGCCTACAACAGGAGTTTCGATGGTGGTCCCAGGCCTTTCACCACAACAAGGGACAGCCTTTCACCTTACCTACAGCCAGGCAGACAGTAACAACGAATGCATCGGATTATGCCTGGGGAGCATATATGGCAGGAAAATGTATTCAGGGCACGTGGCCCAAGGAACAAATGCATCTTCACATCAATCAAAAAGAGATGCTAGCTATACAGAATGCCCTGACAGCCTTCAAGGACCTAATACATCCAGGACAACTATTAATAAATACGGACAGTACCACAATTATGTGGTACATAAGCAAAGGGGCACACATTCCTACCCAAAGGGGCACACATTCCTACCCCCTATGCAGACAAGCCATGACTTTGTGGAACACAGCACTGACCTACCAGGTACATCTGCAAGTATAATTCCTGCCAGGAACAAAAACTACACTGGCATGCGAACTAAGCAGAAATCTCATGGATCCTCACGAATGGAAGCTAAATCCACAAGTGTTCAACATGATAACAAGTGAATGGGGACGCCCAGACATGGATCTTTTTGCCTCCCCTCACAATTGCCAAATACAGAAATTTTGCACAAGGACTTATCACTCTCAAGCATGGAAAGTGGATGCTCTGTCATTCAGCTGGAAAAACCTGACAGTCTATGCCTTCCCTCCGATGCCTCTTCTCACCAAGGTGCTTCTAAAAGTCAGACAAGAGAGGCCAAAAATGATCCTGATTGCACCAGACTGGCCACGCCAGCACTGGTACCCAATCCTAAAGACCTTGTCCCAGGGTCCACCTTGGCCTATACCTCAAATCCCTCATCTTCTGACACAGCAAAACGGTCAGATTCTGCACAGTCAACTCAGAACCTTAAACCTGGCAGCATGGCAGATATTGTAGCCACTCAGACTGCACCTCTCTCTAAATCTGTGGATGTAATTTTGGAAGCCAGGAGACCCAGCACTAGGAAATCTTATGCAGAAAAATGGAAGAGATTCTGAGCTTGGAACCAGGCACAAGGGCTCGACCCACTGGTCCCTAATATACCTCAGATTTTGCAATACTTGACTGAGATGTTGGGCAAAGGCCTATCTTTTTCGTCTATTAAAATCCATGCCTCTGCCATTTCTGCTCATTACAATGCGGATCCTCCTATTTTTTCACATCCTCTACTACGACAGTACTTCAGAGGGGCAAAGAATGTAAGACCCCCTAGGAGAGCACCAGTACCTACTTGGGGCCTCAGTTTTGTTTTAGAAAAACTAACACTGCCTCCATTTGAACCAGCCAGCACAGCTGATCTAAAATTCTTGTCATGGAAAACTGCTCTGCTCCTAGCAATAACTTCAGAAAGAAGAGTCTCAGAGTTACAGGCATTGATGGCTGTGGAACCTTTCCTCATTTTTCATCAGGACAGGGTTTCTCTAAGGACGAACCCAACATTTATGCCAAAAGTGGTCTCCAATGTGGCCTTAAACCAAACCATTCATTTGCCTACTTTCTACCCAAATCCCCAGAATAAAGGGGAAAGACTTCTGCATGCTTTGGATATACACAGGCAGCTACGATTTTACTTGGACAAAACAAAAGCTTTCAGAAAAAACTGAGCAACTGTTTGTAGCATATGTTGCAGGATCACAAGGGAAACCTATTACAAAGCAGACAATCTCCAAATGGATAGGACACTGCATCCGCTTCTGTTATGCACAACATGGCAAATCTGTGCCTAAGGGCATTAGGCCTCATTCTACCAGAGCAGCAGCCACTTCAGCAGCTTTCCTCAGAGGGGTACCAACCAAAGACTTATTAGAAGCTGCAACCTGGAGCTCAGTGCACACTTTTACCAAGCACTACCACCTACCTCTCTACTCCAAATCCAGAACAGGCTTTGCCACTGCAGTCCTGCAGGGCTTGTTAGCTTCGCCAAATCCGATCTAGACCCAGCCACCCAGCCTCAGCTTTGGGATTCCACCCAAGTGTAATGACTGCAACAGTGAAACATGATGAACATAGTACAGTTATTTACCTACCATAAATGTAGATGTTCGAGTGTATTCACTGTTGCAGTCCAGGTTACCCACCATCCCCCTCTTTGTTGGGACTATTCTGTACTTCTCAACTCTATACAACCTATGTGGTGTATTTGCTTGTAGATGAAGGAAATGTTTATAGTAACATATGCATGGTTGTTTGGCATATTTTTATCTTTTCAGCCTTCATATCTGGGGGCACCTCATGGCGTCGGTTGCAACTTTTATACCCCTGGCACACTGACGTCAGGGAAGAGGCAACAGCAACCGACGCTAGACCAAGACTTTGGAACTCGGGCCGACTGCGGGTCTCCTGCCAGCAGGATAACCCATGTGTAATGACTGCAACAGTGAATACACTCAAACATCTACATTTATGGTAGGTACACAACTGTACTTTATCCATAATGGAAATAAGTAAGACTTCTGGCTTCACCAGAATTGCTTCAGGGAACCGTCTCTCACCACCAATCAAAAGAAATCAGATTCGACGCCTTCATGGTATTTGGTATAATTGGGGTAATTTGGACACAAATCTTCACTTAACCTTATTGGCTGGCTCAATATTTTCACAAGATTATTCAGCAGGAGTCAGTATTGGCAAGGAAGTTCCTCAAAGAGGTGGATACACGGCCTCCTATATTTTAATGGTGTCTCAGGCCTGATTACACATGAGGAAGCTTCACTAGTAGCTCAGAAACAGGTGGTATCAATACACTCAGTCCATAACAACCATCATTTCCATATTTTCTTGCATTTGGAAGGAGGTCTTTTGGTGAGTAGCACCGCTTTAACTCAGTCAGGGACTGCCTGTCAGTGCACCTTAGCCCACTGCGACCCTGGATTTATCATGAGGATCACATGTAGACAGTCACCAGGTTCAAGGCACTTGGGACAAAAACATGAAGAGGAAACGTATAAATGTGAAATAGGTGATGGCTGTCATTCTGGATTTGAATGCTCGCTCTCAGATGCATACCCAAGAGAGGGGTTCTCCAGATTATATTGGACAGTACAACTACGATTTGATACATAAACAGACAAACTCACTCATACCTACTGTGCAGGATTGCGTGCCTGAGGCATAGCCCAAACAGTAGATGTGACTTTCATAGATACATACGTTCTTTCAAGTCAAGGCTGAGCAGATGTCAAGTGGAACCTCATGAATGGATGTTGAATGGGAATGTCTTTTCTGGATGTGATCAAGTTGTAGGGTATGCCAAAAATAGATCTGTTTGCTTCTCCATCAAACATGCAACTGAGACAGTTCTGCTGCAGAGCAGCTTCTCCAGAAGCTTGAAAGATGGATGTGTTCTTCCTGACTTAGGTCTGTTTCTTTACACTTTCCCTTCCATGCCCTTGATACCTTGGGTGCCTTTGAAAATCAATGAGGAAGGCAAATCGCTATTGTAGAATCCCCTTGTGGTCAAGATAGCACTGGATGTTCTTCGTGTTTCACTGTTGCAGTCATTACGTTTGGGTTATTTGCTTGCAGGTTGCCCTCAGTCAGCTTGATTAACAAGTCTTGGGTCCTGCATTGGTTGCTGTCCCTTCTTCCATAACGTCAGGCATATAAAACATGCAGCTGACGCCATTACATCAGTCTTTCTTGCCGTGCGGTGCCCGAAGCAGAAGCAGTTCGCAAGTGCCAGTTGGCCGACTCCTGAAATTTTCGTTTTCGAGTTACAGAACCAAAGTCTTCAACTAAAGCTAAGTACCCCGTTGGGGAAACGTTTTCTTGCTCCTTACCGATGTCAATATAAGTTAATAATTGCATTACTCATGGAAAGCAAATACCTCATAAAGATTTTCATTGGTACTGTATTTCTTGCCTAGGCCTGACCACGACGTACCTTGCTGTCGGATTTGTGTTTTATTTAATCAGCGCAGTATCCGTCGTCTGTATATTTTTGCCTCTAAATATTTTGGTTCTCGGTTTAATTATCCAGAAATGTCGTCGGTTAGCCAACTGACTACCGGGATTCTGAAAAAATGCAAAGATAAAGACAGTGACAGACCGCCAAGGTCCAAAACTGTCGACAACGCTTTTCCTAAGCCAGTCGCCAGTTCGCCGGTACTCAGTAAGGTGCTTTCGTAGCATCTTATACCCACTACTTTTGATTCGCAACCCATTCGGATTCCGGTATGCTGCAAGATGCTTCAACTATGGAACCCGCGGATGTCTCTACCTTGGATGGGTCCGGAGCCGCTGCACAGGCACTGGCTTCTTAGGGTGTATTCAGGCCTACGGACTTGCATATTAAATCGACACCTCCTTCATTACTTGGGCCTAAATCTCAATCCATGTCTAAAAAACCACCGCCCAGGCCACATGTTCAGTCCTGTATGCCTAAAAAAACAAATAAGAATGGCTGAAGATCTAATAACTCTAGTAAGGGTTAGCCCCCCTTCTAAGAGGCCTATGACTGAGGTTGATTATGAATCTTCTGATCAGGATTTTGTTTTTTTCTGACTCTTCTGATGGTCTGGATTTGTCCTTACCTACTTATGAGGATTCTGATGCAAAGGACTCTATTCCCCCTGAGGATTTTTCTTTTGGGGAAACCTTACATACTCTACGGGAGCATTTCCACTGGGAAAGCCAGGCTTTTTCTGACTCAAAAAAGTGGCTTGGGGATTTCCTTCTTCTGCCTCAGCATAAGCCTTTAGCTATTCCTCCTGTACTAGACATTGTTGATGATGCTTTCTCGGAATCTAGTTTGGCCCCTGATTCCCTGCCTCCTGCTCCTAGAAAACCTGACAGATACTACAGGGTCTCCGAGTCCCACAAGTTCCTTTTCAAAAATCCTATTGCAGGTCCAGAGACTATTTCACAGGGGCCCAAGGGCATTAAGGCTTTTACTGCTAAAAATCCTACCCCTTCTGATAGAGACTTCAGGGCGCTGAATAGATGGGGTAAGAAGATTTACACTTCTGCAACCTTGACCATTAGGGCTGTAAATTTCCAGTTTCATATGTTAAAATATCAGCAAAATGTTATTGGACTGCTTAAACCGAAAATGATGTTGATTCCCGACTGTGTGGAAAATAAAGAATTACAGGATTTAATGCATTCTGCTGAACAAGTTTGAAAACGTACTTTGCAATGTGGTTGTGATTCATTAGAGGCCTCTTGTAGAGCTGCTGTTACCGAGTCTGTGCTTAGAAGGCATGCTTGGCTTAAGGAGCAATCTTTGCCTGATCATGTTAAATCTAAGTTGTTGGATGCTCCTTTAAATCAGGAACGCCTGTTTGGCAACAAGGCTGAGGAAGTTCTTAAAAAGATGGAAGATAAAGCTAAATCTGTGCAGACTGTTAAAGATTTTTTTACAAGTTCAGCCTCCTAGATTTAGTAGGCACTGGCCCTCCAAGAATTGGTCCTTTCCAGCCCCTTCCAGGTCATCTCAAGCCAAACCCAGACACAGCAAAAACCCCAGGTTTCAGTCCCAGTGGACTCGCAGAACTAAGCAGTGGGGGGCCTCCACTTCCAAGTCTGGGAATAATAAGGCTCCCTCCTATGGTAAACTGTCTCAATGACTTCCTTTTAAAATTTCCAAGCACTTATCAACTGACTGCCACTTTGGGGGGGAAGATTGCTCTTCATGCAAAGAATTGGGAACTCATTACCCAGGACAAGTGAACTTTAAATATAGTGTCCCAGGGATGCAGATTTCACTTCCACACTTTGTCAACACCAAGTGTGTGGCCGGACCTACCCCCAAATCAGTGGGCAGAGGCCCCAAAACAAGTACTTTCTCTCTTAAGCACGGGGGCTATTCATCTGGTACCAAAAGAGGAAAAGGGACAAGGTTTCTACTCAAGACTTTTCCTGGTACCCAGAAAAGACAATTCATGGCGTCCTATCCTGGACCTGTATACACTAAACACCTTCTTGGAGATTCCAAAATTCAAGATGCTGACTCTTCACCAATTACTTCCTATGCTAGGCAAAGATGCCTGGTTGGCAACACTAGATTTAAAAGAAGCATATCTGCACATCCCAATCAGGGAATCTTGCAGAAGATACCTATGCTTCAAAGCAGGCTACATGCACTATCACTTCTCTGCACTGCCCTTTGGCTTATCTAGTGCGCCCAGGGTATTCACAAAGTGCATAGCTCCAGTTATTGCATTTTGCAGGCAAAGAAATATTCAAATATATACCCATACCTGGACGATTGTCTAATTCAGGCAGAAAGTCAGGACGTACTTTTGAATCATCTGACCTTTGTAAAAAGGGTTCTAACTTGTCTGGAGTACACCATAAACCAAAAGAAATCACACCTGGTACCCTGTCAACAAATTATACTCCTAGGAGCAAGCTTGAATACAACTTCCCAGATGGCTTACCTCATGGCAGAAAAGCTAATTAATTTGACAACCTACTTCAAACAAGTAGCCAGAAAAATCCTGCTATCTGCAAGACAAATACTGCAAGCCTTGGGGTTCATGGCTTCCTGCATTTTTCTAATTCCATATGCAAGACTGCATATGAGGAAACTACAATGGTATCTAAAAAGCCTATGGTGTCAACATTCTTAAGACCTAGAAACAATGATTCCTATCATACTTTGCCTATGCCTAGAGTTTCTTTGGCGGGCAGAGGCCTGCCACCAAAACAAGGGACTACCTTTCACACCACCCCTTGCCGCCCAAACCCTAACAGATGCATCAGACTATGCATGGGGGGCTCACCTGACAGGGAACTACATTCAAGGCAAATGGAACCCAAGTCAAATGCACCTGCATATCAATCAAAAAGAAATGTTGGCTGTACAGAATGATCTGACAGCCTTCAAGGACCACATTCTTCCAGGACAACTAATGGTAAAGACAGAGAACACCACTGTTATGTGGTACATAACCAAGCAGGGGGGTACACATTCTTACCCCCTTTGCAGACTAGCCATGGCATTGTGGAACACAGCCTTGAGCTATCAACTGCACCTACAAGCTCAATTCCTGCCAAGAAAATTAAATACACTGGCAGATGGACTAAGCAGAAACCTCATGGACCCACACGAGTGGAAACTGGAACCAAGGATTTTCACCATGTTGACAAGCAAATGGGGAGTCCAGATATAGACCTGTTTGCCCCTTCCCAGAACTATCAATTGGACAAATTTTGCACAAGGACTCCCCACAAACAAGCCTGAAAAGTGGATGCTCTGTCGTTCAGGTGGGAAAAACCTATCAGTCTATGCCTTCCCCCTCTGTCTCTGCTTTCCAAAGTACTACTGAAAATCAAACAGGACAAACCAAGGGTGATTTTGACTGCTCCAGACTGACTGCGCCAACACAGGTACCCCCCTCCTGCGCATTGTGTCACGGTTATCTCCATGGCACCTGCCTCAGACTCCTTCCCTGTTGTCTCAGCAGGAGAACCAGATTCTGCACCCTTAACTTCAAACACTGAGCGTTGCAGCCTGGCTAATTACTTAATCTCTCCTTTATCATCCCTCAGCAAGCCTGTGATGGATGTCATCTTATAGGCAAAGAGGCCTAGTACTAAAAAATCTCATGCTGAAAAATTGAAAAGATTCTGTGCCTGGAACAAATGTCAAGGAATGAGCACAGCAGCGCCCAATTTACTTCAGACTCTACAATACTTAACTGAGATGCTTCACAAGGGCCTGTCTTTTTCCTCCATTAAAATCCATGCCTCAGCCATTTCAGCTCATTATAACACAGAACCCTCCCCTCTTCTCCTCATCCACTGCTCAAGCAATTCCTCAGAGGGGACAGAAATTTGAGACCATCCAGGAGAGCTCCAACCCCAGCCTGGGACCTTAACTTTGTCTTGGAGAAACTCACTCTACCTCCTTTTGAGCCA
Organism: Protopterus annectens; assembly: GCF_019279795.1. NCBI lineage: Eukaryota > Metazoa > Chordata > Ceratodontiformes > Protopteridae > Protopterus > Protopterus annectens. The sequence goes on from NC_056751.1 coordinate 600,628,397, forward strand.
GCAGCTACTACAGACTTAAAATTTCTTTTCTTGAAAAACAGCTTTCCTTTTAGCAATCACTTCAGCTAGAACGGTGTCTGAATTACAGGCCCTTATGGCAGTGGAGCCTTTCATCATCTTTCATGCGGACAGGGTGTCCCTCAGAACCAATCTATCCTTCATGCCCAAGATGGCATCCAGGGTGGCTCTTAATCAACCCATTCATTTGCCAATCTTCTTTCCCAATCCACAGAATAAAGGGGTACCGGATACTGCATTCCTTAGATGTGCACAGACAACTTAGATTCTACTTGGACAGGGCTAAAAGGAAATCTGAACAACTGCTGGTAGCATTTGTTGCAGGGGAAGAGGGGAAGGCTATTTCAAAGCAAACCATTTCTAAATGGATAAGCCATTGCATTCATTTCTGCTATATGCATCATGGAAAACCTATCCCCCAGGGGCTCAGGCTTCACTCCACCAGGGCTGCATCTACCTCTACAGCATTTCTTAGAGGCGTCCCTACCAGGGACATCCTAGAAGCTGCTACCTGGAGTTCTATACATACTTTCATCAAGCATTATCATTTGCCAGTTTTTTCTAAATCCAGAGCTGGCTTTGCCGCTGCAGTCTTGCAGGGCCTTATAGCTGGCCCTAATGCTAACTAAACTCCTCCTCCAAACCATAGCTTTGGGAATCTACCCAAATGTAATGACTGCAATAGTGAAACTCAAAGAACATAGTACAGTTGTGTACACTTACCATAAATGTAGATGTTCGAGTGTATTCACTGTTGCGGTCCTGGTTACCCTCTCTCCAGCCCCTTAACTTCTTTTGGCTGTACCTCTACTTTCCTTTACTATGCTTAAAAGCCTTTTTGGTGTATTTGCTTTTTTGTTGGGGGTATATCTTTGCGCTTTTATGTTTAATTGCTTCCCATTAGGGGGGCACCTGACATCTTGGGCAAGAAAAACTGATGTAATGGCGTCGGCTGCATGTTTTATATCCCCTGACGACCTGACGTCATGGAAGAAGGGACAGCAACTGATGCAGGACCCAAGACTTTGTTAATCAGGCCAATTGAGGGCAACCTGCAAGCAGATAACCCAAATGTAATGACTGCAACAGTGAATACACTCGAACATCTACATTTATGTTAAGTGTGCACAACTGTACTTTCTCTCTCCTCTACAGCTGACAAGGGAAAGATGGAAGGTGTAGCCTGAATGCATGGACCTTCTAACTCAAAACAAAGGGTTACTTCCACTCCCAACTTTGTCATTCTACAGCTGACAACTGTGGGGATTTCATATTATTCCTATGTAGGCACAGCTGTTCTGAGCACATACTAAAGATTACAAGGGAGAGGAGGAAACAAGTCAAAAATAAATGAGGCAGTAGTAGATCATACCTATGTAAGTGGAAAATATTCTCCCTCTGGTGCCAATCCAGGAACAGAGGTCTGACGAAGTTTAAGTGGCAATGGTCCTGAACTACCTGTCAGACCTTTAGAAAAAAAGGTCCTGCCTTATACATCTGTTAAAGTGCAAACTTCTGCTATTTCACCCTGCTACTTATGGACCAACCCAGGTATTCCAGATCTTCAGTTAAGAAGTTTCTTAAGGAGCCCTGCACTTCAGACCACAAAGAAAAGACATTCATCTGTTGTGACATTTTAACTGTGTTTTAGATAAATTGACTCTTTGACCTACTGAACCAGCTGCCTCCTGAAACCTGATGCTTTAGATGGCAGTTACCCCAGATAGAAGAATTTTGGAATGTCAGTCTGTAATGTGCAGATGTTCTTCGTGTTTCACTGTTGCAGTCATTACATTTGGGTAATCCTGCTGGCAGGTTGCCCTCAGTCGGCCTAAATTCCAAAGTCTTGGGTCCTGCGTCGGCTGCTGTCGCCCCTTCCCTGACGTCAGGTTGTCAGGGGTATAAAAGGAGCCGACACCATTTTCTTCAGTCTTTCTTGCCATGCGGTGCCCGAAGCAGAAGCAGTTCGCAAGTGCCGGTTGGCCGACTCCTGAGATTTTCATGTTCGAATTTCAGATCCAAAGTCTTCAATAAAGCTAAGTACCCCGTTGGAGAAACTTTTTTCTTGCTCCAGACTGATGTCAGAAAAAGTAAATAATTATATTTCTTTGTTTGTGTCTTTTGGCTTTTTCCCGGTTAGAGGTCGCCACAGCGGAATTCCGGTCTGCTAATGATTGGCAGTAGATTTTTTTTACGTGCCGAGTTTGCCAGCCCTGACGCACAACCTTAAACAAAGGTATGCCCATTCACGCATGTCTCCACACAGACGACGCTGTAGCTGAGAATCGAACGGCACAACATCTTGCTGTGAGGCGACAACGCTACCGCAGTACCACCACCGCAGTCTAAATAATTATATTTCTTATGGAAAGCAAATACCTCATAAGGACTTTCATTCTTACTGTATTCCTTGCCTAGGCCCTGATCACAACGTTTCTGGTTGTCGGTTTTGTGCTAGATTTAACCAACGCACTATTAAGAGTCGGTATGATTTTGCTTTAAACTATTTTGGACGCCGGTTTAATTATCCAGAAATGTCATTGGATAGCCATCCGACTACCGGAGTTCACAAAAAACACAAAGAAAAGGAGAGAGATAAACAATCGAGGCCCAAAACCGACGACAAAGTTTCTCCTAAGCCAGTTGCTGGTTCTCAGTGAGGTGCATTCGCAGCCCCTGACTCCCGCTAGTTTAGAGTTGCAGGCCGCTACCCACTCCCACGTGGAGTTGGCCATGGCACTGGAAACTCAAGGTATTGGAGCCTCGGATACTATTCCCTCAGATGGGTCTGGAGACGCTGAGCAGGCACTGGCTTCTGAGGGTGTATTCAGACCTAAAATCTTTACAAAGACTAAAGCACCTTCTAAAGCAAAGAAACAAACTCATGAGCCACGTGGACAGGCCTCTATGCCCAAAAAACAGATGCTCAAAATGGCCGAAGACTTGATTACCTTGATCAGGGGTTCCCATCCCCCTCCTGATAAGAGGCCTAGGCAAGAGACTGACTATGAATCTTCAGATCGGGTTTCTATTTCTTCTGATTCCTCTTCTGATCAGGAATATTCTCTTCCCCCCTATGAGGATTCTGATACTGGAGAATCTATACCTTCAGCTTCTCCTCCAGAGAACTATTCTTTTGGGGAAACCTTGCATACCATGAGGGAGCATTTCCACTGGGAGAGCCAAGATTTTTCAGAATCTAAAAAGAGGCTCAGAGATTTCCTTTTACTTCCTAAGCACAGGCCTCTAGCCATTCCACCTGTATTAGACATTGTAGATTGTGTTTTCGGAGTCTAGTCTTACCCCTGACTCCTTACCTCCAGCTCCTGTTAAGCCTGATAGATATTACAGGGTTCCTGACTCTCATAAATTCCTTTTTAAAAACCCAGCTGCAAACCCAGAGACTATTTCAAAGGGTCCCAAAGGAGTTATGGCTTGCGCTGCAAAAAACCCTACCCCCTCTGACAGAGATTCTAGGGCACTGGATAGATGGGGAAAAAGGTTTATACATCTGCTACCTTGGCTAAAAGGGCCTTAAACTGTCAGTTTCATATGCTCACATATCGGCAACATGTCATGGTATTGCTTAAACAGAAAATGTTGTTAAACTCTGAATGTGCAGAAAACAAGGAACTGCAAGATTTATTGCATGCAGCTGAACAAGTTGGAAAACATACTTTGCAATGTGGTTTTGATTCTTTGGTGGCCTCCTGCAAGGCCGCAGTTACGGGTCCTGTAGTTAGGAGGCATGCTTGGTTAAAGGAACAAAATCTGCCCGATCATGTGAAAGTTAAATTATTTGATGCACCTTTACAGCATGATACTTTGTTTGGTGTTAAGGCAGAAGAGGTGTTAAAGAAAATGGAGGACAAAGCTAAATCTATGCAAGCTGTCAAAGATTTTTTACAAGTACAGCCACCTAGGTTTAGTAGACACTGGCCTACAAAGAATTGGTCCTTTCCTGTGTCAGACAGACCTCAAAAGGGCAGATCCAGACGCCCTAGAGGCAGATCCCAGGCACAAGGTTCATACAGGTCAAAGCAATGGGGTGCTTCTACCTCCAAAGTTGGAGAAGACAAATCACAACCTTACAGGAAACAGTCCCAATGACTTCCCCCTGCCTGCACCAAGCACTTATCTCCTGGCAGCACCCTTAGGGGTAAAATTAGCACTTTTTCTCAAGATTGGCACATTATAACCCAGGACAAGTGGGTTCTAAACATAGTGTCACAAGACTACAAGTTCCTTTTCCATACCTTGCCAAAGGCAAACGGCTGGCCAGATCTGCCAAAAAATCAATGGGCAGAGGCACAAAAACAAGTCTCATCCCCCATGGACAATGGGGGCTGTTCAACAAGTACCAGAGCAAGAGCAGGGACAATGATTTTATTCGATTGTTCTTGGTACCCAGAAAGGACAAGGCCTGGAGACCAACACTGGACCTATCTATTCTGAACACATTCCTGGATATACCAAAATTCAAAATGTTAACTTTGCAGCAGCTTCTGCCTATGCTGGGCAAGAATGCTTGGCTTGTGACTTTAGACCTAAAAGAGGCATACCTGCATGTCCCAATCAGACAGTCATGCATAAGATACCTCAGATTCAAGGCTGGCTCAATGCATTACCAATTCTCTGCACTGGCCTTTATCTTATCTACTGCGCCCAGGGTCTTTACAAACTGCCTGGCACCAGTAATTGCATTCTGCAGACAAAGAGGAATACAACTATATCCTTACTTGGACGACTGTCTAATTCAAGTAGAGAACAAGGACATTCTTTTACAGCATCTGGCGTTTGTGAAAAGACTTCTAACATGCCTAGGGTACACAGTCAACGAAAAGAAATCAAAACTAGTACCCTCACAAGAGATAATATTCCTGGGTGCAAGCTTAAATACAACTGCCCAGATGGCTTATCTCACACTGGACAAAAGGCCCAGTTATCTGCAAGAAAAATTCTGCAGGCTTTGGGATTCGTGGCATCCTGCATTCTACTAATTCCATATATGAGGGAACTTCAATGGTACCTAAAAAGTGTTTGGACTCAACATTGCCACAGCCTGGAGACAATGATTACTCTCATTCCCTGCCTGCAACAGGAGTTTCAATGGTGGGCGAAGGCTTGTCACCAGAACAAGGGACAGCTATTCACATTATCCCCAGTCAGGCAGACACTAACAACGGATGCATCAGATTATGCCTGGGGGGGCCCACATGGCAGGGAAGATGCATTCAGGGCATATGGTCCTCAAACCAAATGCATCTACATATCAATCAAAAAGAGATGCTAGCTGTTCAAAATGCCCTGACAGCCTTCAAGGACCTACTTCATCCGGGACAACTACTGATAAAGACAGACAACACCACAGTCATGTGGTATATAAACAAGCAGGGGGACACACATTCTTACCCCCTTTACAGACTAGCCATGACTTTGTGGGACACAGCATTGACTTACCAAGTACTTCTGCAGGCACAATTCCCGCCAGGAAAGAAAAATACTCTGGCAAACGAACTAAGCAGAAACCTCATGGATCCCCACGAGTGGCAGCTGGATCCACAAGTCTTCAGCATGATAACAAGGAAATGGGGATGCCCGGACATAGATCTATTTGCCTCCCCTCACAACTACCAATTAAAAAGATTCTGCACAAGGGCTTATCACAGACAAGCATGGAAAATGGACACCCTATCTTTCAGCTGGAAAAACCTATCAGTATATGCCTTTCCTCCACTGCCACTCCTCCCCAAGGTACTCCTAAAGGTCAGACAGGAGAAGCCAAAGATGATACTGATTGCCCCAGACTGGCCCCGCCAGTACTGGTATCCAATCCTAAGGAATTTGCCTCAATGCCCAGCTTGGACCTTACCTCAAATACCCCCATCTACTGTCCCAGCAAAACAATCAGATCCTGCACAGCCAACTCAGGACTTTAAACCTGGCAGCATGGCGGATAATGTAATCATACAAAACACACCTCTCAGTAAAGCTGTGATGGATGACATTTTGGAAGCCAGAAGGCCTAGTACTAGAAAATCTTATGGTGGAAAATGGAAGAGATTCTGTACTTGGAACCAGGCACAAGGAACTGATACAGCTGTACCAAATATTCCTCAGATTTTGCAAAACTTAACTGAGATGCTGGACAAAGGCCTATCTTTTTCATTTATTAAAATTCATGCCTCTGCCATTTCGGCTCATTACAATACAGAGCCACCACTCTTTTCTCATCCTTTATTAAAGCAGTACCTCAGAGGAGCCACAAATTTAAGGCCTCCAAGGAGATCACCAACACCTGCATGGTACCTCAACTATGTCTTGGAAAAACTCACCCTGCCTCCTTTTGAACCAGCTGCTGCAATAACTTCTGCAAGACGAGTTTCAGAGCTATAGGCACTCATGGCTCTGGAACCTTTTATCATGTTTTATCCAGACAGGGTTTCTCTGAGGACAAACCTGACATTTATGCCTAAAGTGGTGTCTAGCGTGGCTCCTAACCAAACCATTCATCTGCCAACTTTTTATCCAAATCCACAGAACAAGGGGGAGAGAATTCTGCATTCCTTGGACATACACAGGCAGCTTAGATTCTACTTGGACAGAACCAAAGCTTTCAGGAAGACAGAGCAATTACTAGTGGCATATGCTGCAGGATCATAAGGAAAGGCTATCTCAAAGCAACTATTTCAAAGTGGATAGGCCACTGCGTTCGTTTCTGCTATTTTCAACATGGCAAGCCAGTGCCTAAGAACATTAGGCCACATTCAACCAGAGCTGCAGCCACTTCAGCAGCCTTTCTCAGGGGAGTGCCAACCAAAGACATTTTAGAGGCTACTACTTGGAGTTCAGTGCACACCTTTACAAAGCACTATCATCTGCCACTCTACTCTAAAGCCAGGATAGGCTTTGCCACTGCAGTTCTGCAGGGCCTCATAGCCGCACCTAATACTGTTTAGCTACAGCCTCCCAACCATAGATTTGGGACTCTACCCAAATGTAATGACTGCAACAGTGAAACACGAAGAACATAGTACAGTTGTGTACACTTTATAAATGTAGATGTTCGAGTGTATTCACTTTTGCAGTCCAGGTTACCCACTCGCCATCCCCCTTTTTTCTGCTGGAACTTATCTTTCGTTCTCTGATTTATACAACCTATGTGGTGTATTTGTTTGTAGATGAAGGTAAAGTTTAAATTGATGCATGTAATTTTATATATATATTTATTGTGGCTACCCTTTTAGGGGCACCTAACATCTGGGGCAAGAAAAACTGAAGAAAATGGCGTCGGCTCATTCTTTTATACCTCTGACGACCTGACGTCAGGGAAGGGACAACAGCAGCCGACGCAGGACCCAAGACTTTGGAATTCAGGCTGACTGAGGGCAACCTGCCAGCAGGATTACTCAACTGTAATGACTGCAACAGTGAATACACTCGAACATCTACATTTATGGTAAGTGTACACAACTGTACTATATCCAGTACTGGCTTTCCATCAGTGCAGAGAGTCTCTGTGTGTACCAGGTGGCCTGTAAGCTGTTTCTTAACTAAGCCATTCACTTGTCAGTTTTCTTTCTTTAGCTTCAGAATAAAGAGAAAATCCCTTTGTTGCCGTGGTGTGTACAGAAAACTTAGATTTTATTTGCACAGAGCTAAAGAATTCAGAAAAAAAATGATCCCTTCCCTTTTCACTCTGCCAGAGATGAATTCTGTCCAGATGTCTTGTGTATTACATTTCAAACTGCTAGACAGCATATCACTTCCAGGGCATGTCAGAGCCCACTCTGCTCAAGCCAGCACAGCGTAACATAGAGGGCTGAAGATACAAACTATTCTAGAAGCTGCAGCTTGGACGTCTGTTCACACTTTCTCTAGGTATTACAGTTTAGGAGTAACTTTTTCTCTAGGTATTACAGTTTAGGAGTAACTTATAGGGTAGTGCATGATTTGCTTCTGCTGTCCTGCAGTTCTTCTGTTTTAATTTTTAGCCATACTATATCTTTTGTGGTTTGAGAATTGGCTCAAAAGTCAGGACTGCAACATTGGAATAGTACGAAGAACACAGCATAGTTGTGGTAGGTACTTACCATAAATGTAGATGTTTATATTTACTGTTAATTCCAAGTGCCCTCCCTCTTACCTCCTTTCTTCTGGTTCTGTCGCTTTCCTTTTGCTCCATGGTGGCTGCCTAGACATTTTATCTGACCTTTCCGTCTCACTTCCTTACCAAGACCCCTTACTTCTTTTCCTGACCCTACTGCCTTGAGAGGGAGAATGGGGACCTGTGGGATGGTTTTGGGGCTCAGAGGATTGTTAGCATCTAGTCCAGTAGTGCTTTGGTGCTGAGATCTTATAACTTGACTTTAGCCAGGGCAAGAATGCTATGAAGATGTTATCAGATGGTGCACTTATTGTTTCAACACTGTTTTTATATAACATTGGGAGAGTGTAGTCTGATGCACAGGAGGGCAGGGGGAGAGCTTTGAAAGTTGGGCCAACCATTCAGGCTGCTTGCAGGTAGGAATTTCTGCAACAGAGGCCATACTCTTAACATTTTCATTAATGGTAAGTACTTAGCACAGCTGTACTTTTCTTTACACTTGTGATTGTACTGTAAAATTATACTTAAGGAAAATTTCAATCTTGTCCGTCTAATTTGCAGGCTGATCACTGAAAACCAAGCTCAGTAATATGTTTTCATATATTGCATGACTGTAAGCGATGTGGCAAGTAGCAGGCTCTTCTAATAATACAGAGTACAGCAAACTGGATCTAATTAATTGGAGACAGAGAAATAAAAACACATTACTTTTATTATGGATAATTGTAGTACTTATTAAGGACTGAACGAAAAGCCATCATCTGTTAGGAGTCTGTTAAGTTATGTCTGTTAGTGTAGCAGACTTTGCACGTATTTAAGTTTATGTTTACTTCTCCACAGTGGCTAAACGAAGAGAAGATAGTACAGAGGCTAATAGATATGATTCATCCTTCTAAAGATGATGATGTGAGTATTCATTTTCCTGATTCTTAGGCAATCTGTTTGCTTTTGATGTTCAGAAAGATTGATACATTTGAGATTTCACTTGTATATTCACTCAGCTGTTCTGCAAGTATATTAATGCTGAGCTGCTGAAGCACGTGTCAAACTGTTAAGGTGAATGAAATGTATGCTTGTTTGTGATTCCATTTGGAGGAACCAGTAGTCGGTTGAAAGCATGTTAAAATATTAAGGATTCTGTTTGTAATGACATTTCTGTAATATTGAGAAAGTGATGATTTCTGTGTCCTTTTTTCTCCTGTATATTCTGACCATCAAGCACCCTATCATTGGTCTTGAACTCCCTCATTCCCATATACTTGGTATCCCAAATATGAGGATGATGGCTGATTGTAATGGCCATCATACAAGCCGATGTGGAGATTGTTTTTGCTCTCACCTACATCTCCCAGTGCTAGCTAGGGGAGCATTATCTAATTGCCCTAAACCCACAGTAGCATGGCTGACATGGGGCCTCTCTTCGCCATGATTAATAACTACTTCACCGTCTATGTACATGTAGCACAAACACATGAATGAGTATCAGGTCCACATCTCCTCTTTTTGCTTGCAAGTTTCCACTTTCTAGTGGCAAAATAGCAGACTGGGACTTGTCTCTGTTCTCCCAAGAAGGACCAACCATCATCCATTGCTCACTCCCATCCTCCCATGCCCAGCTCTTTCATCCCCCATGCTTCTATTTGAACTCTGTTAGTGTGAGTCATTGTAACAAAACTGGTCTTGGGGAAGTTTTTGTTTTGTTTCATTCTTGTCTGCTTTGTTGGGTGCAGCTTGGTAATACTGCAGTGTAGTGTAGCCTACTTATTTATATGCCTTGTTTGACAAACCTGGATCTGATTCACAAAACCTTCACTTGTGTATAGTGTTGTATTTGAAGTCCCATACCCAAGTAATAGTTCAGTGTTTAAGAATGCTGGTCTGTTTGCATTTGTGCTTCATAAATATAGTGGTTGTATAGATACTTCCAAATCCAAGCTTATCTCTGGTGAGTGGTGTATGCAAACTCTGGTTTCCCTACTGTATTTTTTGTAAGGGGAACGGCACCCACTTTAACCCCCACACGCACAGTTATGAAAGAGGATGTTAAGGATGCCTCCTCAGACAGCATTTTCTTCTGAAAGTGTAAGCTACTGTTAAATTCTGTTTAAGTAAATAAATAGCAAATGCTTGCCTATTACTGTATGTTGCATAAAAAGCTAAGTACCTCATTGTCATTCTACATTTCTTGGCAGACTGTTCGTTGTTGAGCAGGAAGTATGGTACTGTCATAAAGTATGTTGTTTATGTTGAAATTGTGTCATGGTTCATTATTGTTAAACACCATTAGCTCTTGCTTCACTTCTGAAAATGGGCTTTTCTTGTTTTCAGAAAACCAGAATTTTACTGATTTGTATGTTAACTGGGTGGGATGGCTGGTCTAAAGACTAATGTTTTCTTAAAGCCATGTTCCCAGTCATAGACACAAAGTGAAGTGCTCTTTATATATTCCAACATTTCCCCAACGTTCTTGGCAATGAACTGTTCTTGCAACAGTGTAACATCAACCCAGAAGCATTGATAATCTTTGCATCAGGTGCATTACACACACTATAAGTGTGATTTCCTTGTTTAAGAAAGTCTCATAAGACCTTAGTTGTTTTGGTACAGAAATTAATCAAGTGACATGTCACTGATATGTGAAAAACTTTGTATTTTCAGGCTGTTTCCTGCTGTCTATGCAGATTTCAGTGAGCCACTGGAAAAGAGGAGTCTAAAACTTCTATCCTAACAAAAATTCAGAAGTTAGTTTTTGCATTCTAAAAATGTTTCTTACGCTTCTCTTCTGTCAAGTATCAAAACACATTTAATATTATAGATTCTTCTAATGCAGAAATTGTTGTTTGGGAAGTTGCTTCAAGTATTTCGGAATCAGCCAAAAGGCACCATCTGCTTTGTTTGTGGAACCCACTACTGCTGCAGGATCTGTGAAGCAGCCTCAGACTGTGAACTCCAGGCTAGATACACATGCGTTTTGTTTTTTTACTAGGACGTTGTATATGAGAAGTGGGAAGGCTTCAGGATTCTTTGCATTCCCTTTCTGAATTGGAAAATTAAGGAGAATGTCTTCTCCCATGTGAAACTTCCATTTTTCATGCACCCCATGGTTCATTTACTGGCCTGTGTTTTTCTTCACGTGGTGCATGCCATTGGATTGCAGAAGTCCATGCCACTGCCATCTGTACCTGTTTGTTTTCATTTTGTGGCAGCCTTTCCAATGCTGCACTAGCATGCACCTATATTGAAATACCATTGATGCTCAGGTGTTAACCTTTTGATAGTCTTGTCTTTTGGAGATTGTTCTCTTGTCATTGATGATGCTAGTGCCTGATTCTTTTTCAGATGAGCCTTTACACCCCTTGTATGTTGTATCCTCAGTGTCAGCTTCCACCCATGACAGCCATTTTGCCAATATATCTCATTTGTATGGGGTTTTCAAGCCATACTTGAGTAGCAGCCTCTCTAGTGACAGTTCCACGCATTTTCAGAACATCTACAGTCATCTCCTGTTAAGTCATTAGTACACAAGTGCTGTACTTTTTCAGGCAGTGAGCTCCCTTTAAAAGGGCCAGGGAAGGCTGTGTTTAACACTAGACACGTTTGAGTCTCCTATACATTTCCTGTTTGAAGATATCAAAGATGAAGAAGGAGACAGATCTGATGCTATCCGTGCCATTATCGATCACGGATGGGTGTAGGATCCGACATCGGATTTGAGCTGGCAGCTAGGAAGACCACTCCTGAGCTCAAGCTCCTCTTCTTCCCTAGATCTCTTGCTACCCACAACCCTCAGATCTCGTTTGCCGCGACCCTCAGATCTCGTTTGCCGCAATTTGATCGAGACATGCTTCCTGCAGCTCAAGCTAGAATCTTTTCAGATAAGTAGCTTTTCCTTTCCTTTTTTTTCTGTTTTTTTTTTCCTCTTGTTTGTCTCCTACCTTCTTTCTACCTGCCTTAGTTAGTTTCCTCCTCTCCTGGTAGTGTGTTAGCTTAGTTTTAAGGTCCTTTCTTGGGTTCCCGCAGTTATTCTTCCCCGGTTTTAGGTAGCCTTTATATCCCCTTTTCCATTCTCTACCTTGTCTCTCCCCCCCCCCCCCGTGTTGTTGAGCAGTGTGCAGTTGGTGTGTGTGTGTTTTGTGTGAGAGTGTGGGATGTCTGAAAAACCTGTTGGGTTTAAAAGGTGCTGTTCGTGCGGTTGGAAAATGCCCCATTCTGACATGCATGAGGAGTGGGTTTACTGCCTGGGAGAGCCTCATCTGGAGGTTGAATGCAACATTTATGCTGGATTCAACCCCAGGGCTCTCATAGAATACAGGAACAAACTCCTCCTAAAAGGTCTGGCTAAAGGGGTCCGTTGGTTTCAGGTTCCACTTCCAAGCTTCCTGTGGGTCCCATGAGGATGTCTTCTTCCTCTAGGGATTCTCCTGCCAAAAAGCCGAGGCTCTCAGATCACAGCTCCCTGGATCAGAGTCTAGCCTGCTTGGCTTCGGATCTGGGCTCTACTGCTCCGAGAGCCCTGGCCCCTTCTATCAGATCCAGCACCTCGGGGGTCCTCTGATCCAACACTGTCTTCGGATCCCACTGTGGCACAGTCTATGCCACTGGATCCAATCAGACCCTCGGTTCTGATAGTTTTGTCCGATCTGATCGTTATTGAAGACTCCCCATTCAGTCGTAGGAGGTCAGATCCGAGGCTTTCTAGCAGGTCGCCCTCTCGAGACTGCAGGCCTTCAGCTAGGTCGGGCCATTCCTCATTATCTTCCCAATCCACCAAGAGTCTGCTCCCTTCAGATATGGATAGGATGATGACGAGCTTTCTCAAAGCCCAAATCGAGTTGGGCTTGTTACATCCCCTGCTCACTTGCCTAGAGGAGCTTCGCCATCTATAGAACTCCCATCTCCTCAGCCAAACCCATCTGGGCTTGGTCCCTAAGGATCAGAGTATCTGTAGGGAGAGGCACACTGTGTTGGGCATTTCTTCCATTCCCACACCATCAGGGTCCCTGGCTGGCTCAGCTCTCTTGTCCCCGGTGCTTGCTGCTCCTCGGCATTGCAAGGTTGGTGGTGGTTGCCGGGGGATGGGGCCAGGCTCAGAGTTTTTGCACCATTCCCTCCCTTTGGGGACCTCCACATTGGACAGCTCGGGCCTGATATCGTCTGGGAATGTTGGTGCTGCATCGGGGTCACCCCTTCTGTCCTGGTTGCCTGTTGCCGGTGGGGAGGAGGGGTGGCTTTGTCCAGCCCATCGTTTTTCCAGGCGATAGAGGACCGTCTGTGGCTGGGCAGCTGCCTCTACCTTTACTCTAGATCCCCCCCAGCCTTGCTTGAACTTGGGCAGCAGAGTCATCCGTCCTGGATCAGCCATCCTGTGAGCCCCTTTAAAAGGGCATTACCCCCATCGGGGGTGCCTACCTCTTCAGAGTCCTCCTCAGAACCCACTGTGGAGGAACTTCCTCTGAAGAGGACATGCAAGAGGAGGCACTTGGACTCCCCTCATGAGTCCCTTGCTGAAGACACGGATTTTGAGGAAGTAGACAGGTCCCCCAAGCATCTGTCCGAGGAGGTGTCCTTTGGGGGCATCCTCGAGATCCTTAAACAGCAAGGCGTTTGATCTTCCCCCTCCCAGTCTTCTGAGGAATCCGTGTTCTTGAAGGCCATTGGGATGGGCCCATCTTCTACCTGGGTGTCTCCCCCTGCCTATGAGCTTGCCCAGCTCATATCCGACAGGATGTAGAAGGAGCTGGACACAGTGGAACCAGTTCCCAAAATAGCCAACAAGTTCCTAAGTCCCCCTAAAGCTAAAGCCTTTTGGAGCAAGGGCATTCCGGTTGATGCTATTGTGGTGGCCGCCACTACCAAAAAAGGAGCTTGCCAAGCAAAGCTCTACGGCCCATCCCCTGAACAAGGAGTCCCAGGCGATTGACCATTTTGGGAAGCATGTCTTTGCCTCAGCTATGTTTGGACTGCGAGCAACCAACTAGAAGGCACACTTTACCCGGGTGGAAAGAAACGTAGTGTCAGAGCTTTCCAACTTTTTTCTGAGTTGCTTCCTCCAGAGAGATTCAAATTGGTCTCTCCAAAGTTGTCTACTCTGACTTCCGTAGCTAATGTTTTGATGAGACTGCTCTCCAGTGCAGTGGAGGCCACCAATCGAGTGGCGGGCACTAGCATTGCCATCAGGCGTCATGCCTGGCTTCACCTTTGCGGGTTTGCGGAACCCTTCAAGGCATCTTTCATAATGCCCCCTTTGATGGGTAACTTTGGTTCTTCAATCAAAGAAACTTTAACCACGTAGCAAGCAAGAGGGAAAGACTTTGTCCACGGTCGGGATCAAGTTTTCTACTCCCCAATGATCCTTTTCCAAAAATCAGAGGGGTAGTAATAAACTGGGAATGTTCTTCGTCTTTCACTGTTGCAGCCATTACATTTGGGTAATCTGCTGCCAGGATGCCCTCAGTTGGCCTGATTAACAAAGTCTTGGGTCCTGCGTCGGTTGCTGTCCCTTCTTCCATGATGTCAGGTCGTCAGGGGTATAAAACATGCAGCTGACGCCATTACATTAGTCTATCTTGCCGTGCGGTGCCCAAAGCAGAAGCAGTTCGCAAGGGCCGGTTGGCTGACTCTTGAAATTTTTGTTTTCCAGTTTCATAGCCGAAGTCTTCAACTTAAAGCTAAGTACCCCATTGGGGAAACGTTTTCTTGCTCCTTACCGATGTCAGTAAAAGTTAATAATTGCATTATTTGTGGAAAGCAAATACCTCATAAAGATTTTCATTCATACTGTATTCCTTGCCTAGGCCCTGACCATGATGTACCTTGCTGTCGGTTTTGTGCTTTATTTAATTAGCGCACTATCCATTGTCGGTACATTTTTGCCTCTAAATATTTTGGTTCTCTGTTTAATTATCCAAAAATGTCATCAGTTAGTCATCCGACTACCGGGATTTAAAAAAAAATTCAAAAATAAAGACGGACAGGCCACCGAGGTCCAAAACTGCTGACGACGCTTCTCCTAAGCCAGTTCGCCGGTACTCAGTGAGACGCTTTCGTAGCCCCTGATACCCACTTCTGATTCGCAGGCCTCTGCTGAGACCCATTCAGAGTCCGGTATGCCGCGAGATGTTTCACCTATGGAACCTGCGGATGTCTCTACCTTGGATGGGTCCAGAGCCAATATGCAGGCATCGGCTTCTGAGGGTGTATTCAGGACTAAAGACTTGCATATTAAATCGACACTGCCTTCAACAGGCTTAAATCTTGATCCATGTCTAAAAAAACCAACGCCCAGGCCACATGCCAAATTGCTGGAACCTGTGTTCTGAGAGACTGCCTTACATATTATCTGTAATTATACAGAGCTGAGTATATATTTTTTTGGTTATAGAGTTTAATTGTTCCTTAGATCTGTGTTGAAACTGTTGTCTCACTGTTCTGAGAGACTGATCGGCAAATATACAGAGCTGAGAATATTTTTTTGGTTTTAAAGTTTGTACTGTTAGTTTTTGCTTATATCTCTGTTGAAACTGTTTTGTCCCACCCACCCTTCCTATTTTTGGTTTGTAGTTTAAATTTGGTGGCTTTTGCAGTTGCCCGCCCCACTGTAGATTTGATCTGGGACACTCCCCGTCCCATCTCCTAACCACATTCTACCTAATAAACTCTTTCTGCACTTGCTTTTAGTCCTTTTTAATTTAATTGCATTTTTTAAAATGTGTTTGGTCCAATATTGCTGCATACTCAAGTGTGCTAGCTTGCACTGCATGTGAATTGTTTTTTACTACTGTTTTTGCTACTTTTCTGTAAAAAAAAAAAAAAACAAAAAAAAATTGTAAGCCTGTTTCCTAGCTTTCCTTGTAACTAGTGTTCCAGATACAGATTTGCTGTGTCCAGGACTGTATGTAAGCTTCTGAGTCCCCCAAGCCTTTGTGTTGGAGGGAAGCCTTCTAGCTTATCAGTGGGAGTGGTAAGCACTGGGTAACCTGTCTACCACATAAGTAGTGGTTCTGGCCCAGAATTTGTAGTTATTGGCCGTTTGGGCAATCTCTTCCATCTCTCTCTCAACTTTCTGATTTGAAAGCTTGTATTTGCACTTGTTTCTGTCCTGTAACTCATGTAGTGCAGATACAGATTCTTAATTTTAGCACTTAAATTTGCTTGTTCATGCTCAGCACTTGTTCAGAACTTGTAAGCACTAAATAAACTACTAATTACTATAACACTCTATCTTCCTCATTACCTAGAGGAAAACAGTTTTTGAACTTACTTTTCTCACTTGCTTAGAGAAAAACAGCTCTTGTACTCACTTTCCTAGAGGAAAAACCCTGCAACTCTCTTTTTGCATGGTCTTGCGCACAGAGCAGCGTCGCAACGCCGGTTAGTTGGGGTATACTATTCCCGGCCCCACAAAGTCTGAGCTGTAAATTTTCCCTTGGAACTAGGCAAGCCTCATCTCAAGTGCTTCAGATCAGCTGCTCTTATTGTAATATAGCATAAGACCCTCGATCGTCCACAGGACTTAAGTTCAATTTACTCTTCAAAGCATGTACAGAGGTCAGCGTCAGGTGTACTCTCCAGTTCATCGGGTGGAATTGGGCATCCTAAGGCAATGTCACATCTGCCTCATGTATACAGACAACCCTTTCCTCTTACCTCTAGACACAAACACTTGTGAGAGTTGCAAATACACAGCCAGACTGGAGGCTAAGCGCTCTCAACCCATGACTGTAATAGACAGTCAAGAGGATAAGGGACACACTTGCATCACACCACCTGTCACACATGAATCTACAAAACAAGCACTGGCAAAACATACGCATAAATACACAAAAACATATTCGGAGGCGTAACCAGCACAGGTAACCAAAAACTAAGGGTAATGCTACTCAACGCCAGAAGTCTCAACCTCAAAATGCACACACTCGAGGCTCTCCTCAGCATGGAGAAAAATCAGTGTTTGTGCATTGACGGAAACCTGGTTCAAGGCTCAAGAGAGCACCGCAGCACTGCCAGGTTACAGTTCATATCATACCTTCCGGCCTCAGTTACCGGATCGCAGTACAAAGGGCGGAGGTGTATCCATATTCATCAAGGATACCCATATCTCCAGGTTAGTAGCACAGCATGATGCCCCAGAGATCATCCATGCGCAACTATCAGCAGGCAAAACCACATTTCAAGTCATAGCCGGTTATAGATCGCCCACCATGTCCCAAGATGCTCACTGTGCATTCCTTGAGACATTGGGAAATATAAAGGTCCTACCCAACACCATAATCTTGGGTGATTTCAACTACCCTGGTATAGACTGGGCGAACTACCAATGTTCCAACTCCTATGCTCAGCAATTCATAGAATTTATAAATTCAAATGCCCTTGAACTAGTATGTTTCCCCACTAGAGGGGACAACATATTGGATTTAATCATCACAAATATGGGCGCCCACTGTACCACACCCGTTATCACTCCCTCCTTGGTCAGATCTGACCACAAACTGATAACCCTGGACATCCTCACCCCTCCACCTTCCCCAGTCAAAAAAAACATAGTCAAAAACCTTTCCAAAGCAAACTTCAAACTACTTGCATCCGAAGTGGACAGCTTCACTATTCCCTTGCAGAAGGATAATGGTTTCCAGGATGCGGAATCCTACACCAAGGCATTCTATATGCATCTTCAGGATTGCATGGACAGTGCGATCCCAAATAAAACCAAGACTCCTTCCTCAAGCAAGAAGAAACTAGTCTGGTGGACCCCGGCCATAAGCAAACTTTACAATAAAAGGAGGAGACTTATACAAAAAAAGGCCAAATCTCAAGTAGAAAAATCATCCCTGATCAGCATTAGTAAGAAATTGAGGGCCCTCATCAAGTCAACTAAAGCTAATTTTGGAAAGAAAGTTGCCAAGGATGCCAAGGATAACCATAAGGCCTTCTATAGCTACGTCAGAAACCTAAATGGCATCGCTCAGGTCTGTTCTGTGCTAGTACAAAATGGAACAAAATACACTGACCCTTCTGACATTGCCAACATCTTGGCTGACAGGTTCAGTGCAAACCCCCACCACCACCACCACCACCACCACCACCTACAGGGCCTATTACCATTCCAGGGGATTGTGTAAGTCCAATTATTACTGATACATTGGTTAACAAGGCTCTATCTAAAGCTAAAAACACTGCCTCCGTGGGACCAGATCGTGTTGCAGGCTGTGTCATACGCGAGCTCCAAAAGGAATTAACCCTGCATCTTAATACCCTGTTCAATCTCAGCCTCTCCACAGGATATGTGCCCAGAGAATGGTGCACGGCAACGGTGGTCCCGCTACACAAGGGTGGGGCCACAACTGACCCTGGGAACTACCGACCAATAAGCCTGACCAGTCTGATCTGTAAGGCTATGGAGTGAATCATTATGGAACTCATAAATGGAGAGATTGGGAACCTCCAGTCGCTGGACCCCACACAGTTCGGCTTCATCAAGGGCAGATCATGCCTCCTGAACCTGGTGGATTTATTTGAGACAGTTACTCAGGCTATAGATAAGGGAAAGGAGGTACACACGGCTTACCTTGACCTTGCTAAAGCATTTGACACCATTCCCCATTCAGGTATTATTGATAAGCTCACCAGCCTGGGCATAAACCCTTACTTCACAAGATGGATCGCAAACTGGCTCTCGGACAGATCCCATAAAGTAAGAGTAGCGGGATCTATGTCCGAATCCAGACCAGTAATGAGTGGTGTGCCTCAGGGCTCTGTCCTGTGGCCCCTCCTGTTTGGCATATACTTCTCAGAAGTACAGGCAAGCACGGAAGGGCTGTGGCTGACTAAGTTTGCGGGCTGCAAACTGGGTGCTATAATAGAGTCTCCGGCCGACATGGAGATCCTCCAGAAGGGCCTAAATGAGACTGATGCATGGTGTCAAAGCCATGGTCTCAAGCTAAATGCAAAAAAATGCGTAGTAATCCCCTTTGGAAAAAACAGAGTACCCGCAAACTACAACATAGGAAGTAATCCCCTGAAATCTGAAGAAGAAATAAGGGACCTAGGGACCCAAGTAGATAGCCAGCTTTCCTTTGATAACCATGTTGCCAAAATGGTTAGAAAATCCTTCTATGTGACCCATCTGATCATGAAAGGGTTCGCATCAAGATCTAAGGATGTAATGGTGCCCCTCTACTCTTCCCTCATCAGACCCATTATTGAGTACAATGCACCAATTGGAATGTACCTGGCTAGACCTCTCCAGCAGCTGGAGAGACCACAGAGGTACCTAACCAAGAGAATTACTGGCCTCAAACAGTTGCCCTATGCAGCATGATTGAAAAAGCTAAGACTGTTCTCTGTTGCATACCGCTTTCTCAGAGGCTATCTCTGTCAAACGTACAGAGCCATGTCCAACCCAGAATTGTTGAACATGCTCCATCTTAGCAAAACCAAATCTACTCGAGCTACACGGTCTAGGGATATAAAGCTCAACACAACAATGAATAGAACATGCTGGAGGGATAGATTCCCTTCGCAGAGACTTCCCTTACTATGGAACAGGGTCCCAATCTACATAAGACAGAGCCCCTCACTATCACTCTTCAAGAGGAACCTTGATGATTGGATGGGTAACAGAAAGTTCACACCGGGGATCACACCAACAGCACTACTAGATAGGAGCCAAGGTTACTAGCTGCTAGTAAAAGGGTCTAGGGACCTACTAAAGGGGCGGTGAATAACGCACAATGTGGCTGGGCTATTATATGCCTTCGGGCAGATAGCTCAGTACCAACCTATGAACCTATGTTCAGACCCCTATGCCTAAAAAACAAGTGATAAAAATGGCTGAAGATCTAATTACTCTAATCAGGGGTAGTCACCCCCCCCCCCCAAGAGGCCTAGGGCTGAGCTTGATTATGAATCGTGTGATCAGGATTCTGTTTCTTCTGACTCTTCTAATGACCTGGATTTGTCCATACCTACTTATGAGGATTCTGATGCAGAGGATTCCATTCCCTCTGCTTCCCCTCCTGAGGATTTTTCTTTTGGGGAAACTTTACATACTTTAAGGGAGCATTTCCACTCGGAAAGCCAGGAATTTTCTGATTCAAAAAAGAGGCTTAGGGATTTCCTTCTTCTACCTCAGCATAGACCTTTGGCTATACCTCCTGTACTATACATTGTTGATGATGTGTTCTTGGAATCCAGTTTGGTCCCTGATTTCCTGCCTCCAGCTCCTATTAAACCTGACAGATACTACAGGGATCCTGAGTCCCACAAGTTTCTTTTCAAAAATCCTGTTGCAGATCCAGAAACCATTTCTCAGGGACCTAAGGGCATTAAGGGTTCTACTGCTAAAAATCCTACCCCTTCTAATAGAGACTCCAGGGGGCTGGATAGATGGGGTAAAAAGGTTTATACTTCTGCAGCCTTGGCAATCAGAGCTTTAAACTGCCAATTTCATATGTTACAATATCAACAGCATATTATTGGACTGCTTAAACAGAAAATGATGATTCCTGACTCTGTGGAAAATAAAGATTTACAGGGTTTGATGCATTCTGCTGAACAAGTTGGAAAACACACTTTGCAGTGTGGTTTTGATTCTATAGAGGCCTCCTGCAGGGCTGCATTTACTGGGTCTGTGCTTAGAAGGCATGCTTGGCTTAAGGAGCAATCTTTGCCTTGTCATTTTAAAGCTAAATTGTTGGATGCTCCTTTAAATCAGGACTGCCTGTTTGGCAATAAGGCTGAAGAAGTTCTAAAAAAGATGGAAGATAAAGCTAAATATATGCAAACAGTTAAAGATTTCTTACAAGTGCAGTCTCCAAGATTTAGTAGGCACTGGCCACTAAGAATTGGTCCTTTCCAACCCCTTCCAGATCCTCTCAAGCCAAAGCCAAACTCAGACACAGCAAAAACCCCAGGTTTCAGTCCCAGGGGACTTTCAGAACTAAGCAGTGGGGGGCCTGCACTTCCAAATCTGGAAATAACAAAACACCCCCCCCCCCAGTGACTTTCTTTTAAAATTACCAAGCACTTATCTTTTAAATGCCCCTTTGGGGGGAAAGATTGCTCTTCATGCAAAGAACTGGGAGCTCATAACCCAGGACAAGTGGGTTTTAAATATAGTGTCCCAGGGATACAGATTTCATTTCCACATGTTGCCAACACCAAACGGGTGGCCAGACCTGCCCCCAAATCAGTGGGCAGTGGCTCGAAAACAAGTACTTTCCCTCATAAGCATGGGGGCTATTCAGCTGGTACCAGAAGGGGAAAAGGAACAAGGTTTCTATTCCAGGTTTTTTCTGGTACCCAGAAAAGACAAATCATGGCGTTCAATCCTGGACCGGTCTACTCTAAATACCTTTCTGGAGATTCCAAAATTCAAGATACAGACTATTCACCAGTTACTTCCTATGCTAGGCAAAGATGCCTGGTTGGCAACTCTACATTTAAAAGAAGCATACCTGCACATCCCAATCAGGAAATCTTGCAGAAGATACCTACGCTTCAAAGCAGGCTACTTGCATTATCAGTTCTCTGCACTGCCCTTTGCCTTGTCCACTGCGCCCAGGGTATTCACAAAGTGCCTGGCTCCAGTCATTGCATTTTGCAGGCAAAGAAATATTCAGATATATCCATACCTGGACGATTGTCTAATTCAGACAGAAAACCAGGGCATGCTTCTAAATCATCTGGCGTTTGTAAAAAGGGTTCTAACTTGTCTGGGGTACACCATAAATGAAAAGAAATCACAATTGGTACCCTGTCAACAGATTACATTCCTGGGTGCAAGCTTGAATACAACTGCCCAGATGGCTTTCTTCACGCCAGAGAAGCAAATTCATTTGCTAATTTACTTCAAAAAAGTGGCCACAAAAACCCTGCTATCTGCAAGACTAATACTGCAAGCCTTGGGGTTCATGGCCTCCTGCATTCTACTAATTCCATATGCAAGACTGCATATGAGGAAACTACAGTGGTATCTAAAAAGTCTGTGGAGTCAACAGTGTCACAGCCTGGAAACAATGATTCCTATCATACCTTGCTTACACTTGGAGTTCCTATGGTGGGCAGAAGCCTGCCACCAAAACAAGGGACTACCATTCACACTACCCTCTGCCGCCCAAACCCTAACTACAGATGCATGGGGGGGCTCACCTGGCAGGGAAGTGCATTCAGGGCAAATGGAACCCAAATCAAATGCACCTACATATCATTCAAAAGAAATGTTAGCTGTACAGAATGCTCTGATAGCCTTCAAGGATTACATTCGTCCAGGACAACTATTGGTAGATGGATAACACCACGGTTATGTGATACATAAACAAGCAGGGGGGTACACATTCCTACCCCCTCTGCAGACTAGCCATGGCATTGTGGAACACAGCCTTGAGCTACCAAGTGCATCTGCAAGCACAATTCCTGCCGGGAAAATTGAATACACTGGCAGACAGACTAAGCAGAAACCTCATGGACCCACACGAGTGGAAACTGGAACCATGGATTTTCAACATGTTGACAAGCGAATGGGGGAGCTCAGATATAGATCTATTTGCTTCCCCCAGAACTACCAGTTGGACAAGTTTTGCACAAGGACTCCCCACAAACAAGCCTGGAAAGTGGATGCTCTGTCCTTCAGCTGTAAAGACCTATCAGTCTACCCCTTTCCCCCTCTGCCTCTGCTCTCCAAAGTTCTACTAAAAGTCAAACAGGACAAGCCAAGGATGATTTTGATTGCTCCAGACCGGCCGCGCCAACACTGGTACCCCCTCCTGTGCAGTGTTTTGCAAATATCTCCATGGCACCTGCCTCAGACCCCTTCCCTGCTGTCTCAGCAGGAGAACCAAATTCTGCACCCTCAGCTTCCAACATTCAACCTTGCAGCCTAGCTAATCACTTAAATTCACCCTTATCATCCCTCAGCAAACCTGTGATGGATGTCATCTTGGAGGCGAGGAGACCTAGTACTAGAAAATCTTATGCTGACAAATGGAAAAGATTCTGTGCCTGGAACCAATCTTTAGGGATGAGTACAGCAGTGCCCAATTTACCTCAGCTTTTGCAATTCTTAACTGAGATGCTTCACAAGGGCCTGTCTTTTTTCCTCCATTAAAATCCACACCTCAGCTATTTCAGCTCACTGTAACACAGAACCACCCCTCTTCTCTCTTCCTCTGCTCAAGCAGTATCTCAGAAGGGCAAAAAAACTTGAGACCACAAAGGAGAGCTCCTACCCCTGCCTGGGACCTTAACTTTGTTTTGGAGAAACTCACTCTACCCCCTTATGAGACAGCTGCTACTGCAGACTTAACATTTCTCTCTTGGAAAACAGCCTTCCTTTTAGCAATCACTTCAGCTAGGATATCTGAATTGCAGGCCCTTATGGCAGTGGAGCCTTTCATAATCTTTCATGCGGACAGGGTATCTCTCAGGACCAATCCATCCTTCATGCCCAAGGTGGTTTCCAGTGTGGCTCTTAATCAGTCCATTCATTTGCCAACCTTCTTTCCCAATCCACAGAACAAAGGGGAACGGATTCTGCATTCCTTGGATGTGCACAGACAACTTAGATTCTACTTGGACAGGACTAAATCTCGAAAAAAATCTGAGCAATAGCTGGTAGCCGGGCAGAGGGGAAGGCTATTTCAAAACAAACCAGTTCTAAATGGATAAGCCATTGCATTTATTTCTGCTATAAGCACCATGGAAAACCTTTCCCCCAGGGGATCAGATCTCACTCCACCAGGGCTGCATCTATTTCTGCAGCCTTTCTCAGAGGTGTTCCTACCAGGGATATCCTAGAAGCTGCTACTGGGAGTTCTGTACATACTTTCACCAAGCATTATCATTTACCAATTTTCTCTAAATCCAGAGCTGGCTTTGCCACTGCTGTCTTGCAGGGCCTTATAGCTGGCCGTAATGCTGTATAAACTCCTCCTCCCATCCATAGCTTTGGGAATCTACCCAAATGTAATGACTGCAACAGTGAAACACGAAGAACATAGTACAGTTGTGTACACTTTCCATAAATGCAGATGTTTGAGTGTATTCACTGTTGCAGTCCTGGTTACCCTCCCTCTAGCCCCCTAGTTTTTCTTTCTGTCTATACCTCTACTTTCCTTTACTATGCTTAAAAGCCTTTTTGGTGTATTTGCTTTTGGTTGGAGGTATACTTTTGTGTTTTTGTGTTTATTTGCTCCGCATTAGGGGGGCACCTGACATTGGCGTCAGCTGCATGTTTTATACCCCTGATGACCTGACGTCATGGAAGAAGGGACAACAACCAATGCAGGACCCAAGACTTTGTTAATCAGGCCGACTGAGGGCTACCTGCCAGCAGATTTACCACATGTAATGACTGCAACAGTGAATACATTCGAACATCTACATTTATGCTAAATGTACACAACTGTACTTTTTGTAGGTCTCAGTCTTCCTTACAGGGTGCTCTACAGGAATTCTCTTTAGCCGGGAAGAGGGTTTGACAGCAGAGGAGGTCTGCAGAACCAGGGCTCCAGGGAACCCTTCTCAGAAAAGCCCCCTCAGCACTCCTGAAGTGATGCCCGGCTGTTTGCCCTGGAAGCAGTTGGGGGTCATCTGTCCCTTCACCCACTAGCCTGGATAAGCATTACCTCAGATCAGTGGATGTTAAACATAGTGTCGAGGGGTTACTTCATGCCCTTTTCTCTGCCTCCTCCAGCTCAAAAATGTATCCTGGCCACCCTGCCAGAGGGAGTTGGCTGTTCTAGAGATTTGAGACCTCCTTCAAAAACAAGCTATCCAGGAGGTCCCAACAGGACAAAGAGGGTCCGGAACTTACTCTTTCTTCTTTTTGGTGCCCAAGAAAACCGAGGACCTACGTCCCATTTTGGATCTCAGTGCTTTAAATTTGTCAGTCAAGAAGTCAAAGTTCTGGATGGTCACTGTTTAGTCCATTATGCCTCTTCTGCACAAAGACGATTGAATGTGCTCAGAGGATCTCAAGGATGCGTACTAGCACATCAGAATTGACAGATGCTCCAGGGGATACCTGCATTTCCAGCTGGGGACCAGTCACTATCAGTTCAGAGCCCTGCCCTTTGGACTCACCACAGCCCCCCAGATGTTTACCAAATGTATGGCAGTGGTGGCAGCTCTTCTCCTGCTGCAAGGCTTCCAGGTCTTCCTTTACCTAGATGATTGGCTCCTCACGGCCCCCACAGGTATCAACTCACATTGGCCACGGATTGCACACACAGTCTCTTTTAGGACAGGACCTAGGCATCACTGTCAACCTGCCCAGATCCCATCTTGCTTTGTGTCAGAGCCTGGAATTTATCAGGGTCCTTTTGGTTACAGTGTCAAAGACTGCAGCACTTCCCTAATGCAGAGTCGAGGTGATTCGGGACTAGGTCCGTCTTCTGTTGGATCTTGAGTGTCCCACATTCCACTTAATCTTACAAGCACTAGGTTCATTGGCGGCAGCGATACAGTTAGTTCCTTCTACCACATATATGAATATCCTGCAATGGACCCTAGTGGTGCAATGGTCAGCTCACCTTCATCCCTTGTCCATGATCGTCAGGATATCTCAAGTCTGCAGAAACCACTTTACTTGGTGGCTCTAGGCTCAGGATCTTCTTCTAGGCAGACTCTTATGTTTTCCCCATCCCCAAGCCACGGTGACCACGGACACCTCTCTGTTGGGGGTGGGGTGGGGGCATTATTGGGTAAAGACTGTTACAGGCTCGTGTCCCCCCTCTGAGACCAAATTGCACATAAATGTCCTGGAGATGAGAGCAATCCTGCTAATGTTGCAAGCCTTTCAGAATGGTCTCCCTCTCGGGACCATTGCAGTTGAGTCAGACAACATGGCAGTGGTCTCGTACATCAACAAGCAGGGTGGGAATATGATCTTATCCCCTATGCAGAGAAGCCACGAGAGTGTGGGAATGGGTGATGTGTTCCAGGCGCTTTCTTGTTGCTATGCATATTCCCGGCAGTTCCAGCATGCTAGCTGACAAACTCAGCAGATCTATTTTGAGTCCTCACGAGTGGTCCCTGAACCCGGCAATGGCACGTCAGATATTTGACCGGTGGGGTCTTCCTTGCTGCTATCTTTCTGCCTCCCTGAACAACGACAAATGCAGCAGCTATTTTGCCCTGATTCCCCCCAATAAGGGGAATCACCCAGGGGTGCTCTGGTACATGATTGGCCATCAGGGATTCTATATGCCTATCCCCCAACTCCCGTCATCCCCAAAGTCTTACAGAAAGCTTGTAGCCTGAATACTCCTCTCATCCTTATTGCCCCCTTCTGGCCTCGTCAGGCATGATTTTCCCTCCTTTGGCCTTATCTGAGACATCCACCGTGGATATTAGATCCCATTCCAGATCTCATTTCCCATCCTTGGGGGGGCTTCCTCTTCCCAACCTTCAGTCTCTTCATTTGACTGCTTGGTACCTCCAGTTCCAATGATTCTTTCTCAGTCCCGGCTTTCTTCCCCAGTTAAGAGCATTTTTTTGGCTTCTCAAAAGCCTTCTACTAAGAAGGTATATTCCAGTAAATGGAAGAGATTTTTTATTTGGGCAAAACAATGCAAATTAGATCCTTTTCAGCTTCTATTCTTGACAGTTCGTTGTTCCTGCAGGGGGCTAGTTTCTCTATGATCAAACTCCAGTTGGCGGCTATCTCCAACTTCCATTTAAACAAAAGTCCCTCCTTTTCTTTTAGGCTGTGCCTCTAAGGGATCTTTTTACTCAGACCTCCTGTCAAGCATCCTTCCCCACCATGGGATCTCACTCTGGTGTTGCAGTCTTTGAAGCAAAAACCCTTTAAACCTAGTGTGACCTGTGAAAACAGTTCGCAAGTGCCAGTCGGCTGACTCCTGAAATTTTTGTGTTCGAGTTTCAGAACAGAAGTCTTCAAACTAAAGCTAAATACCCCATTAGGGAAACTTTTTCTTGCTTCTTACCGATATCAGTAAAAGTTAATAATTGCATTACTTGTGGGAAGCAAATACCTCATAAGGATTTTCATTTGTACTGTATTACTTGCCTAGGCCCAGATCACGTGCCTTGCTGTCGGTTTTGTGCTAGATTTAACCAACACACTATTTAGCGTTGGTATATTTTTGCTTCTGAATACTTTGGCTCAAGATTTAATTGTCCTGAAATGTTGGTTAGCAATCCGACTACCGGAGTTCACAAAAACTAAAAGAAAAAGACAGACCGCCGAGGTCCAAAACCGATGACAAAGCTTCTCCTAAGCCAGTCGCCAGTTCACCGATACTCAGTGAGGCGCTTTCGCTGCCCCTGATACCCGCTACTTTTGAGTCGCAGGCCTCTACCGAGACCCATTCGGGGTCCGTTATGCCACGAGATTCTCGAGAGTATTGAACCCGTGGATGTCTCTCCCTTAGATGGATCCGGAGCCGCTGAGCAGGCATCAGCTTCTGAGGGCGTTTTCAGGCCTCAAAATTTTTATATTAAACCAACGCCAGGAAAAAAAAACAAGGTCAAAAACAACTTCCATGTCTAAGAAACTGACGCATGAGCCATGTGCTCAGGCCCCTATGCCTAAAAAACAGATGATCAAAATGGCTGAGGATTTAATTACTTTGATCAGGGGGTTCCCAGCCACCCCCTGCTAAGAGGCCTAGGCAAGGCACTGATTATGAATCTTCAGTTCAGGTTTCCATTTCTTCTGATTCCTCTTCTGATTAGGAATTTTCTATTCCACCCTATACGCATCTCCTCTTGAGGATTACTCTTTTGGAGAGACTGTGCATACTTTAAGGGAACATATTCACTGGGAGAGTCAGGACTTCTCTGAATCAAAAAAAGAGGCTTAGGGATATCCTCCTTCCTCAGCATAGGCCTTTGGCAATACCTCCTGTATTAGACATTGTTGATGATGTGTTCTCAGAATCAAGCATGGCTCTCGATTCCGTGCCTCCTGCTCCTAGTAAGCCAGACAGATATTACAGGGATGTTCATTGTGTTTCACTGTTGCAGTCATTACTCTTGGGTAATCCAATTGGCAGGCTACCCTCAGTTGGCCAGAATTCCAAAGTCTACGTCCGGTGTCAGTTGCTGTTGCCTCTTCCCTGACATCAGTGCGCCAGGGGTATAAAAGATGCAGCCGACACCATTTTCTTCAGTCTTTCTTGCTGTGTGGTGCCCGAAGCAAAAGCAGTTTGCAAGTGCCAGTCGGCCGACTCCTGAGATTTTCAAATCCGAATTTCAGAACTGAAGTCTTCATTAATGCTAAGTACCCTATTGGGGAAACTTTTTTCTTGCTCCAGACCGATGTCAGAAAAGGTTAACAGTTGTATTTTTTGTCGGAAGCAAATACCTCATAAGTATTTTCACTCTTACTGTATTCCTTGCCTTGGCCCTGATCACAACGTTGCTAGCTGTCAGTTTTGTGCTAGATTTAACCAACGCACTATTAAGCGTCGGTTCAATTTTGCATTTCATTACTTTGGCCGAAGATTTAATTATATAATGCCGTCGGAACAGCCGACGACTGGAGATTACAAAAAACGCAAGGACAAGGAAAAGGATAGGCATCCGAGGTCCAAAACCGACGACAAAGCCTCCGCTAGGCCAGTCGCCAGTTCTCAGTGAGGTGCTTTCGCACCCCCTGGCACCCGCTACCTCAGAGCCACAGGCCACTTCCGACTCCCACGTGGAGCCGACTGGGCCTCTGGATACTCAAGGTATTGGACACTCGGAAATCATTCCCTCAGATGGGTCCGGAGCCGCTGAGCAGGCATCTGCTTCTGAGGGTGTCTTCAGACCTACACAACTATGTATTAAGCCATCTTCAGCTTCAAAGACAAAGACTAAAGCAGCTCTAAAGACAAAGAAACAAGAACAGCATTCTCCTACTCAGACTTCCATGCTTAAAAAACAGATGCTCAAAATGGCCGAAGACCTAATTACTTTGATCAGGGGTTCCCATCCCCCTCCTGATAAGAGGCCTAGGCAAGAGACAGAGTATGATTCTTCTGATCAGGTTTCTATTTCCTCTGATTCCTCTTCTGAACAGGATTATTCCATGCTTTCCTATGAGGATTCTGATGCTGAAGAATCCATTCCTTCAGCCTCTCCTCCTGAGGATTATTCTTTTGGGGAAACCCTGCATACCATGAGGGAGCATTTCCACTGGGAGAGCCAAGATTATTCAGAATCTAAGAAAAGGCTCAGAGACTTTCTGCTACTTCCTCAGCACAGACCCCTTGCTATTCCACCTGTTCTAGACATTGTAGATGATGTATTTTCAGAGTCCGGCCTGTTCCCTGACTCTTTACCCCCTGCATCTGCTAAGCCAGACAGATACTACAGGGTCCTGGATTCTCATAAATTCCTATATAAAAACCCTGCTGCTGACCCAGAAAATATATCTCAGGGTCCCAAAGGGGTTAAAGCTTCCACTGCAAAAAACCCTGTCCCCTCTGATAGGGATTCTAGGACTCTAGACAGATGGGGGAAAAAAAGTTTACACTTCTGCTATCTTGGCTGTAAGGGCTTTAAATTGTCAGTTTCATATGCTTAAATATCAGCAATATTTAATGCCACTGCTTAAACAGAAATTGTTGACAAATACTGAATGTTCAGAGAACAAGGAAATGCAGGATTTATTGCATGCAGCTGAACAAGTGGAAAAGCATACTTTGCAATGTGGTTATGATTCACTGGAGGCCTCTTGCAGGGCCGCTGTTACAGGTTTTGTTATTAGAAGGCATGCTTGATTAAAGGAACAGTATCTACCCGATCATGTTTAAGCAAAATTATTGGATGCTCCATTACAGCATGATACTTTTTTTGGTACTAAAGCAGAAGAGGTGTTAAAAAAATGGAGGATAAAGCAAAATCCATGCAGACAGTGAAGGATTTCTTACAGGTATAGCCACCCAAGTTTAGCAGGAACTGGCCTTCTAAAAATTGGTCCTTTCCAGTGTCAGACAGACCACAAAGAGGCAGATACAGGTGTCCCAGAGGCAGATCTCAGCCCCAAGGCTCATACAGGCCTAAACAGTGGGGTGCTCCTACCTCCAAAAGCGGAGAAGACAAATCACAACTTTACAGGAAACAGTCCCAATGACTTTCCTCTGCCAGATCCAAGCACTTTTCTTTTAGCAGCCCCCTTAGGGGGAAAACTAGCACTTTTTTCATCAAATTGGCAAATGGTTACCCAAGACAAATGGGTCCTGAATATAGTGTCCCAAGGCTACAGGTTCCACTTTCACACCCTACCCAGGTCAAACGTATGCCAGACCTCCCACACAATCAATGGGCAGAGGCACAAAAACAAATTACAGCCCTCATGGACATGAGGGCCATTCAACAAGTACCACAACAGGAGCAGGGGCAAGGATTTTTCTCCAGACTTTTCCTAGTACCCAGAAAGGAGAAAACCTGGAGACCAATACTGGACCTGTCTATACTAAATACGTTTCTGGAAGTTAAAAAATTCAAGATGTTGACTCTACAGCATCTACTGCTCATGCTGGGCAAGAAGGCTTGGCTCGTAACTTTGAACCTAAAAGAGGCATACCTGCATGTCCCAATCGGACAATCTTGCAGAAGATACCTCAGATTCATAGCTGGCTCAATGCACTACCAATTCTCTGCACTGTCCTTTGGCTTATCTACTGCGCCCAGGGTCTTCACAAAATGTCTGGTACTAGTAATTGCGTTTTGCAGACAAAGAGGAATTCAAATATATCCCTACTTGGACGACTGCCTAATTCAAGCAGAGAACAAAGGCATTCTTCTAAAGCATCTGGCATTTGTAAAAAGATTACTAATTGGCCTAGGGTACACAGTAAACGAAAATAAATCAAAACTAGTGCCCTCTCAAGAGATAATATTCCTGGGTGCAAGCTTAAATACAACTGCCCAGATGGCTTATCTCACGCCAGACAAACAAAAGCAACTGCCTTCTTACTTCAAGAAATTGGCAACAAAAACCCACTTATCTGCAAGGAAAATCCTGCAGGCCTTGGGTTTCATGGCATCCTGCATTCTACTAATTACATATGCCAGACTGCATATGAGGAAACTACAATGGTATCTAAAAAGTGTTTGGACTCAGCATTGCCACAGCCTGGAGACAGTAATTGCACTTATTCCCTGCCTGCAACAGGAATTTCGATGGTGGGCAGAGGCCTGTCACCACAACAAGGGTCTGCCATTCAGTTTACCCACAGCCAGACAGACACTGACAACGGATGCATCAGATTATGACTGGGGGGCCCATATGGCAGGAAAATGTATTCAGGGCACATGGCCTGCAAACCAAATGCATCTTCACATCAATCAAAAAGAGATGCTAGCTGTTCAAAATGCCCTGACAGCTTTCAAGGACCTGCTTCATCCAGGCCAGCTACTGATAAAGACAGACAATACTATGGTCATGTGGTACATAAACAAGCAGGGAGGTACACATTCCTATCCCCTTTAGAGACCAGCAATGACCTTATGGGACACATTAACTTTTCAAGTTCACCTGCAAGCACAATTCCTGCCAGGAAAAACAAATACTCTGGCAGACGAACTAAGCAGAAACCTCATGGATCCCCACGAATGGAAACTGGATCCACAAGTCATCAGCATGATAACAAGGAAATGGGGATGCCCAGACATAGATCTATTTGCTTCCACTCACAACTGCCAATTGCAGAGATTTTGCACAA
This sequence comes from Protopterus annectens, assembly GCF_019279795.1. Lineage (NCBI taxonomy): Eukaryota > Metazoa > Chordata > Ceratodontiformes > Protopteridae > Protopterus > Protopterus annectens. The sequence continues at coordinate 600,660,197 of NC_056751.1, forward strand.
GGATTTATCACAAGCAAGCATGGAAAGTGGATGCCCTATCCTTCAGCTGGAAAAATCTAACAGTATATGCCTTTCCTCCACTGCCTCTCCTTCCCAGGGTACTCCTAAAGGTCAGACAAGAGAAGCCAAAAATGATACTGATTGCACCCGACTGGCCACGCCAGCACTGATACCCAATCCTAAAGAGCTTGTCTCAAGGTCCAGCATGGATATTGCCTCAAACTTCTCACTTGCTTACCCAATAAAACAATCGGATTCTGCACAGCCAACTCAGGACCTTAAGTCTGGCAGCATGGCGGATAATGTAGCCATTCAGAACACTCCTCTTTCAAAAGCTGTTATGGATGTTATCTTGGAGGCCAGGAGGCCCAGTACCAGAAAAATGGAAGAGATTCTGTGCTTGGAACCAGGAACAAGACATTGAGACGTGTGTACCAAATATCCGTCAGATTTTACAATACCTAACTGAGATGCTGAACAAAGGCCTTTCTTTCTCATCAATTAAGATTCATACCTCTGCCATTTCAGCCTATTACAATACAGAACCACCTATCTTTTCTCATCCTTTAATAAGGCAGTACCTCAGAGGGGCCAAAAACATTAGGCCTCCAAGGAGAGCACCATTTCTGGCCTGGGACCTCAATTATGTTTTGGAAAAACTCACACCGCCTCCTTTTGAGCCAGCATCAACAGCGGATATAAAATTCTTATCCTGGAAAACAGCTCTGCTCCTAGCAATAAACTCTGCAAGACGAGTCTCAGAGTTATAAGCACTCATGGCTGTGGAACCTTTTATCATTTTTCATCCAGACAGGGTTTCTCTGAGGACAAACCCAACATTTATGCCTAAGGTGGTGTCCAGTGTCGCCCTCAACCAAACAATTCACTTGCCTACCTTTTATCCAAATCCACAGAACAAGGGTGAGAAAATTCTGCATTCTTTGGACATACACAGGCAGTTACGCTTCTACTTGTACAGAACTAAAGGTTTCAGAAAGACTGAGCAACTTTTAGTGTTATATGCTGCGGGATCACAAGGAAAGGCTATCTCAAAACAGACTATTTCTAAATGGATAGGCCATTGCATCCGTTTCTGCTATTCTCAACATGGCATATCAGTGCCTAAGGGCATTAGGCCTCATTCCACCAGAGCAGCAGCCACTTCAGCAGCCTTCTTCAGAGGAGTACCAACCAAAGATATCTTAGAGGCTGCAACTTGGAGTTCAGTGCACACTTTCACAAAGCACTACCACTTACCTCTTTACTCTAAATCCAGAGCAGGCTTTGGCACTGCAGTTCTGCAGGGCTTCATAGCCTCTCCAAATCCTATTTAGCCCAGCCAACCATTCTCAGCTTTGGGATTCAACCCAAGAGTAATGACTGCAACAGTGAAACACGATGAACGTAGTACAGTTGTGTACCTACCATAAATGTGGATGTTAGAGTGTATTCACTGTTGCAGTCCAGGTTACCCACCCACGATCCCCCTTTTCTTTGCTGGGACTTATCTGCACTTCTCTATCCTATACAACCTATGTGGTGTATTTGCTTGTAGATGAAGGAAATGTTATTTTTGTGCATGCATATTTATTGGCATATTTTTTCAGCCTACCAATTTGGGGGCACCTGACATCTGTGGCAAGAAAAACTGAAGAAAATGGCGTCGGCTGCATCTTTTATACCCCTGGCGCACTAACCTCAGGGAAGAGGCGACAGCAACCGACGCCGGAGCTAGACTTTGGAATTCTGGCCGACTGAGGGTAGCCTGCCAGCAGGATAACCCAAGAGTAATGACTGCAACAGTGAATACACTCGAACATCTACATTTATGGTAGGTACACAACTGTACTTTCCTGACTCCCACAAATTTCTTTTCATAAATCCTGCTGCTGATCCTGAAACTATTTCTCAGGGTCCCAAGGGTGTAAAAACCTCTACAGCCAAGAATCCCACCCCTTATGATAGAGATTCCAGGGCGCTGGATAGATGGGGTAAGAAGGTTTATACGTCTGCAACCTTGGCAATCATGGCTTTAAACTGCCAGTTTCATATGCTTAAATATCAACAGCATGTTATGGGCTTACTGTAACAGAAAATGATGTTGATTTCTGATTGTGTGGAAAATAGAGAGTTACATGAATTATTGCATTCAGCAGAACAAGTTGGAAAGCCTACTTTGCAATGTGGTTTTGATTCCTTGGAGGCCTCTTGTAGGGCTGCCGTTACTTGATCCGTGATTAGAAGGCATGGCTGGCTCAAGGAGCAAAATCTGCCCGATAATGTTAAAGCTAAATTGTTGGATGCCCCTTTGCAGCATGATACTCTGTTTGGTAATAAGCAGAAGAGGTTTTCAAGAAAATGGAAGAGAAAGCTAAATCTATGCAAACTGTAAAAGATTTCTTGCAAGTGAAGCCATCCAGGTTCAGTAGACACTGGCCTACAAAAAAATTGGTCCTTTCCTGTGTCCACCAGAGCCACTCAGGACAAATCCAGGCACTCAAAAGGCTCCAGATACCAATCACAGGGTTCTTACAGGTCAAAGCAATGGGGTGCCTCCACCTCCAAATCTGGAGGAAACAAAGCACAACCCTACAGTAAGCAGCCTCAATGACTTTCCTCTACCATCACCAAGCACTTGTCTTTTGGCAGCCTCCTTGGGGGGAAAACTAGCACTTCATGCTCAAAATTGGCAATTAATTACCCAGAACAAGTGGGTATTAAATGGTACAGATTTCATTTCCATACTTTGCCAATTCCAAATGGATGGCCGGATCTGCCACAAAACCAGTGGGCGGAGGCCCAGAAACCAGTCATGTCCCTCATGGATATGGAGACTATTCAACCGGTACCAGAAAAGGAAAAAGGACAAGGTTTTTATTCAAGACTTTTCCTGGTACCCAGAAAAGACAATTTATGGCGCCCAATGCTGGACTTATCAATTTTGAACACGTTCTTGGACATTCCAAAATTCAAAATGCTGACTTTACAACAGCTACTGCCTATGCTAGCCTGGAATGCTTGGTTAGTAACTCTAGACTTAAAAAAGGCATACCTGCATATTCCAATAAGGGAATCATGCAATAGATACTTCCGCTTCAAAGCAGGTTTTATTTGCATTACCAATTGTCTGCACTGCCCTTTGGCTTATCTACTGCATCTAGGGTCTTTACAAAGTGCCTGGCACTAGTAATTGCATTCTGCAGACAAAGAAGCATACAAATCTATCCTTATCTGGACAACTGTCTCATTCAAGCAGACGACAAGGACACTCTTCTTCAACATCTGGATTTTGTAAAAAGGCTTCTAGCATGCCTAGGGTACACCATAAACAAAAAGAAATCACAACTGGTACCCTGTCAAATAATTACATTCCTGGGTGCAAGCTTGAATACAACTGCCCAGATAACTTACATCATGCCAGACAAACAAAGGCAACTGACTATATGCTTTAAACAAATGGCAACAAAAACCCAGTTATCTGCAAGACCAATTCTGCAAGCTTTGGGGTTTATGGCACCCTGCATTCTACTAATTCCATATGCGAGACTGCATATGAGGAAACTTCAGTGGTACCTAAAAAGTTTATGGAGTCACCATTGTCACAGTCTGGAAACATTGATTCCTCTCATTCCCTGCCTACAACAGGAATTTCTTTGGTGGGCAGAGACATGTCACCAAAACAAGGGACTGTCATTCACTTACCCCCCTGCCTCCCAAACCCTAACTACAGACGCATCAGACTATGCTTGGGGGGCCCACCTGGCGGGGAGATGCATTCAGAGCACATGGACCCCAAAACAAATGCATCTGCATATCAACCAGAAAGAGATGCTAGCTGTTCAGAATGCTTTGACAGCCTTCAAGGACTTGCTTCATCCAGGGCAACTACTGATAAAGACGAACAACACCACAGTTATGTGGCACATAAACAAGCAAGCAGGTACACATTCCTACCCCCTTTGCAGACTAGCCATGGCCTTGTGGAACACAGCCTTTACTTACCAAATACGTCTTCAAGCTCAATTCCTGCCAGGAAAACAAAATAGTTTGGCAGATGACCTAAGCAAAAGTCTTATGGACCCGCACGAATGGAAACTGGATCCACAAATCTTCAGCATGTTAACACAGAAATGGGGGAGCCCAGACATAGATCTATTTGCCTCTCCCCAGAATTATCAGTTGGTCAAATCTTGCACAAGAATTTATCACAAAAAAGCATGGAAAGTGTATGCCCTATCCTTCAGCTGGAAAAACCTATCAGTCTATGCCTTTCCCCCTCTACCTCTACTCTCCAATGTCTTACTAAAAGTCAGACAGGAAAAAACAAAAATGATCCTAGTTGCTCCAGACTGGCCTCGCCAGCACTGGTACCCACTTCTAAGGAATATTTCTCAACTTCCTCCATGGTACTTGCCTCAAATACCTCATCTACTGTCTCAGCAGAACAATCATAATGTCCTTCAAGGATGCATCTGCAGTCCTTACAAATGGGTTGTCCTGTCGTCAGGCAGCCCTTCGGTCGGCCGGATTCCAAAGTCTGGGTCTGGCCTCGGCTGGTGTCGCACTTCACCCGACGTCATTGCGGCAGTTATTCGGGTATAAAGGCAGCAGCCGACGCCATTTTCCTCAGTCTTTCTTGCCGCGTGGCGCCCGAAGCAGAAGCTGTTCACAAGTGCCGGTCGGTCAGAACCAGGGATTACTACTACCGAATACGTCTACTACTACCGAAGACTTCTAAAAAGCTAAGTACCCCGTTGGGGACTCTTTCTTGCCTCAGCCGATGTCAGAAAAAGTGAATAACTGTTTAACTTGTGGGAAACAAATACCTCATAAAGATTTCCACTCTTACTGTTTGCCTTGCTTAGGCCCAGACCACGACGTAGCAGCTTGTTTAGCCTGTGCTTCTTTCAACCGACGAACGCTTAGACGTCGGTCGGAATTTGCTGAAGAGTTTTTCTGCTCAGATTTTGCTTACATTATGCCGTCGGATCCTCCGACAGCGCAAATTTCTAAAAAACGCAAGGAAAAGGACCGACACTCGCGGTCCGCAGTTTCGGCCGAAACCGCGGTTAAGCCAACCGCGAGTGTCTCGGTTTCGGCTGAAACAGAGTCCACGGTTCTTCCTTCGGCCGAAAACTTGCCTCTTACCGAGGCCTCATCCAGTTTAGCTGAATCTGCTACTGAAATCCCACCTGCTCTTGCAGGTACACAGGATTTATCCGATACTATCCCTTTGGATATTTCTACCCCTGCACGTGGAGCTGCTAGGCCTCCTGCATCCATGTCGATTAAGGCCTTTGCCAGGGCTAAAGCAGCAAAAACTACCAAAACTGTGCCTGCTAAGACCCCCTCTCACAGGCCCAGTTCTAGTTCACAAATGCTTAGTCTAGCAGAGGATCTCATTTCTTTGATCCGGGGATCCCAACCACATTCAGACAGGGCCTCTCACCCTCCTCCAGAGAAGAGGACTAGAGTAGAGCCCCCTGAGCCAGTTTCTTCAGATGGCTCCTCTGATGAATCAGATAATTCAAACCCTCCAGAGGCCCCCTTTTCTCCTTATGAGGACTCTGATGCAGAAGAGTCCATTCCTTCTGCCTCTCCGCCTGAGGAATTTTCTTTTGGGGAAACCTTGCATGCTATGAGGGAACAATTTCAATGGCAGGGCCAGGATTTTTCAGATACTAGGAAAAGGCTTAGAACCTTCCTGCATTTGCCACAGCATAGGCCTTTAGCCATTCCTCCAGTACTTACTGTTGTGGATGATGCTTTTAATGATGCTTGTACTGCTCCTGATTCTCTTCCTCCGGCCCCTGCTAAGCCCGATAGGTACTACAGGGTCCCGGACACACATTATCATTTGTATAAGGCTCCTTTTGCAGATCCCGAAACTATCTCACAGGGACCTAAGGCTGTAGCAGCTACCTCTGCCAAGAACCCCCTCCCCTCTGAAAGGGAATCCAGGTCCTTGGAGAGATGGGGTAAAAAAGTTTACACTTCTGCTACTCTTTCAGCTAGGGCCTTGAACTGTCAATTCCATATGATCCAGTATCAAGAATTTATGTTAGACCAGTTAACTAAAAAGCTGTCCTCAGATGAACCATTAGACAAAAAATCTGTTCAGGAAATGGTACATAACATTCAGCAGGTCAGTAATCATTCCTTAAAATGCGGCTGTGATGCACTGGAAGCTTCCTTTAGATCAGCCATGACTGGCACAGTGATCAGAAGACATGCATGGTTGAAAGAACAGGCCTTACCAGATCATGTCAAATCAAAGCTACTAGATGCTCCCATGGACAAGATCAATTTGTTTGGCTCTCCTGCACAACAGGTGCTGAAGAGGATGGAAGAGAAGGCAAAATCTGTCCAGACAGTGAAAGATTTCTTACAGGTCCAACCTCCAAGGTTTAGCAGGAATTGGCCCTCAAAAATTGGTCCTTTCCAGACACCTCCAGAGCTCAGAGAGGCAGGAATAGGCGCTCAAGAGGCAGAGGTCAATCCAGAGGTGCCTACAGGGGACGTCAGTGACAGGCTAACAACCAGCGAGGTACAGCCACAGATGCAGCCACCACCACCACTACTACAGGACAATCACAGTGACTTGGCTCTGGCACCGCCTACCAGGGAACAACTAGAAGCACCCTTAGGCGGGAAGCTAGCCTTATTTTCAACAAACTGGCATTACATCACAGGAGACAAGTGGATTTTGCAGACAATAGACCAAGGTTACAGGTTTCACTTCCATACTCTACCAAGGAAGAGAGGAATGCCAAACCTACCTCCAAACCAAAAGGCAGAAGCTCTAAAACAAATAACTCACTTACTAAGCATGAGAGCTGTAGAAAAGGTACCACCTATGGAGCAAGGACAGGGTTTTACTCCAGACTCTTCCTGGTACCAAGAAAAGAAAACCAATGGAGACCTATTCTCGACCTGTCCACTTTAAACACATTCCTCATTGTCCCAAAATTCAAAATGCTGACCCTACAGCAGCTTCTTCCCATGCTGGGCAAGGAGTCTTGGCTGGTAACTCTAGATCTCAAGGAGGCATACCTGCACGTCCCCATACGACCAAATTGCAGAAGATACCTCAGATTTCTTGCAGGATCAGAGCATTATCAATTCTCAGCATTGCCCTTTGGCTTATCTACTGCGCCCAGAGTATTCACGAAATGCCTGGCATCAGTAATTGCTCATTGCAGGATTCAGGGAATTCAAATTTACCCTTACCTGGACGACTGCCTGCTACAAGCGGACAACAAAAACAAACTAACAGAAGACTTGAAAAGGGTAATTTATCTACTGCAAGCCCTGGGATACACAGTCAATATAAAAAAGTCAAGACTGATACCATCCCAAAGGATAACCTTTTTGGGTGCAGAACTGGACACATCAAGACAAATGGCATTCCTAACAGTAGAAAAACAAGAGCAACTCCCTCTCTACTTCTTGGCATTGACAAAGCAGAACCAGCTAACAGCAAGAAAAGTCCTGCAAGCCTTGGGTTACATGGCATCCTGCATAATATTGGTTCCACATGCCAGACTGCATATGAGAAAGTTACAGTGGTACCTAAGGAATTTATGGTCTCAGCACAAGCACAGCCTAGAAACCCAAATTCCAATAATCCCATGCCTGAAACAAGAATTTCAATGGTGGTCTCAGGCCTGTCAATCAAACAAAGGACTGCCCTTCCACAGCACTCAACCAAGCCAGACAATCACAACGGACGCCTCAGACCTCGGTTGGGGGGCGCACATGCTGGACAAGTGCATACAAGGCTTATGGACTCAAGACCAGCTGCACCTACACATAAATCAAAAGGAAATGCTGGCAGTAAAACTGGCAATCCAGACATTCAGACCTTTTCTTCAACAAGGTCCACTGTTGATAAGGACAGACAACACCACAATTATGTGGTACAGCAACAAGCAGGGAGGCACACATTCGTACCCTCTATGCCGGATGGCAATGGACCTCTGGAATGTGGCCCTGAGTTACAACATCCAGTTACAAGCAATTTTTGTACCAGGAAAAGAAAACATTCTGGCGGACATACTAAGCAGAACTGCCACGAATGCCCACGAATGGATGCTACATCCGGACATCTTCAAAACCATTACAAGACAGTGGGGCCTACCAGAAATAGACTTATTTGCATCCCCACGCAATCACCAACTGCAGAAATTCTGCACAAGGACGTACCACCCACTTGCTTGGAAAGTGGACTCCCTATCTTTCAGTTGGAAAAACCTGACAGCATATGTATTCCCACCACTTCCTTTGATGCACAAGGTGCTATTGAAAATCAAAGAGGACCGTCCAAGGATCATCCTGATAGCTCCAGACTGGCCAAGGCAGCATTGGTACCCATTACTGAGGAGCATGTCTCTGGAACAAATATGGACTCTACCTCTAGTTCCCTTACTGTTAACACAGAACAACTACAACACCCTGCATCCAAACCTGAAAACACTGCAGCTGACTGCCTGGAACATTGCATAAGACCAAATGACCCAAATTTATCCCAAAGGGTTAAAGACATTATCTTGGAGGCTCGCAGACCCTCAACAAGAAAAAATTATTCAGCAAAATGGAAAAGATATCTCATTTGGAATACTGCAAAAGGAGAGAATGTGTCACTGGTAAACATAGCTAACATCCTGGAATACTTGGCAGAGCTCTTCCACAACGGCCTGTCCTATTCTTCCATTAAGATTAATGCATCAGCTATCTCAGCAGAATACAACTTGGATCCTCCACTCTTCTCACATCCTCTGCTCAGGCAGTTTCTGAGAGGAATTAAAAATGTAAAACCACCTAGGAAGCCACCATTACCAGCATGGGACTTGAACTTCGTGTTAGAAAAGTTGACACTCCCTCCTTTCGAGCCAGCAGCAACAGCAGAATTACAGTACTTATCATGGAAAACTGCTTTCCTGCTTGCAATCACTTCAGCAAGAAGGGTATCTGAGCTACAGGCATTAATGGCAGTACAACCCTTCCTGATCTTCCATCAAGATAGAGTATCCATGAGAACTAATCCTACTTTTATGCCAAAGGTGGTCTCCAGAGTATCTTTAAATCAAGCTATCCACCTACCTACATTCTTCCCCAACCCACAGAACAGGGGAGAAAGACTGTTGCATACCTTGGATGTACATAGACAATTACGTTACTACCTGGACAGGACCAAGAGCAATAGAAAGACTGACCAGCTACTGGTAGCATATGCGACAGGAATGGAAGGAAAAGCAATTTCAAAACAGACAATCTCTAAATGGATAGGAAATTGCATTAGATTTTGTTACTCCTACCATGGGAAGAAAACTCCAGAAAACATCAAGCCTCACTCTACAAGGGCTACAGCCACTACCACAGCTTTCTTATGAGGAGTGGCTACCAAAGACATTTTAGAGGCTGCTACTTGGAGCTCCGTGCATACATTTGCCAAGCATTATAATTTACCTTTATACTCCAGATCCCGGGCAGGTTTTGCCACTGCTGTTTTGCAAGGGATCTTAACTACACCATAAACTAATTTCTCCTCCTCCCCCAGTTGGGCTATGGTATTCTACCCATTTGTAAGGACTGCAGATGCATCCTTGAAGGACATAGTACAGTTTTGTACCTACCATAAATGTAGATGTCCGATAGGAATGCATCTGCAGTCAGGATTACCCACCCTCCTTCCCCTCTGTGGTACTCCTAGGGTATTTTGCCCATCTTGTAGCTAGCTGGGGGAATATATTATGGTGTATTTGTTTGTATATATGTACATACATGCTTATTTTTTGTTTGCTCTCTACTATTTGGAACCATTTGCATTTATCAAAATTTTGCCTTCTTAGAGGGCTCCTGGCATCTGGGGCAAGAAACACTGAGGAAAATGGCGTAGGCTGCTGCCTTTATACACGAATAACTGCCGCAATGACGTCGGGTGAAGTGCGAAGCCAGCCGAGGCCAGATCCAGACTTTGGAATCTGGCCGACCGACGGGCTGCCTGTCGACAGGACAACCCATTTCTAAGGACTGCAGATGCATTCCTATCGGACATCTACATTTATGGTAGGTACAAAACTGTACTTTCTGCAGACTCACCTCCAAACTCTGAATCTTGCAGCATGGCTGATCAATTAATTATTCAAACAGCACCTCTCAGTAAATCTGTGATGGATGTCATTTTGGAAGCCAGGAGGCCTAGTACTAGAAAAGCTTATTCTGATAAATGGAAGAGATTCTGTGCTTGGAACCAAGCACAAGGAACAAACACAGCAAAGCCCAATATTCCTCAGATTTTACAATATTTGACTGAGATGCTTGACAAGGACCTATCTTTTTCTTCAATAAAAATCCATGCCTCTGCCATCTCGGCTCATTACAACACAGACCCTCTTCTCTTTTCTCATCCTCTGCTTAAACAGTATCTTAGAGGGGCCAAAAATTTAAGGCCTCCCAGAAGATCACCAGCTCCTGCATGGGACCTCAATTTTGTGCTGGAAATACTCACCCTGCTCCTTTTGAACCAGCAGCTATTGCGGATATAAAATTTCTGTCTTGAAAAACAGCTTTTCTCTTGGCAGTTACTTCAGCAAGATGGGTTTCAGAACTACAGGCTCTCATGGCTGTGGAGCCTTTTTATTACATTTTACCCGGATAGGGTGTCCCTCAGGACCAATTCTTCATCCTTCTTTTATGCCTGTGGTGATATCCACTGTGGCTCTTAACCAGACCATTCACCTGCCAACATTTTATCCAAATCTGCAGAACAAGGGAGAGCGGATTCTGCATTCATTGGACTTACACAGATAACTAAGATTCTTCTTAAACAGGACCATATCTCTAAGAAAATCTGAGCAACTACTGGCAGCATTTGCTGCAGGGTCAGAGGGGAAGGCTATATCAAAGCAGACTATTTCTAAGTGGATAGGCCACTGCATTCGTTTCTGCTACTTGCACCATAGTAAACCTGTGCCCAAGGGGATCAGCTCACATTCCACCAGGGCTGCCTCTACTTCAGCAGCTTTTCTCAGAGGGGTTCCAACCAAAGGCATTCTAGAAGCTGCTACTTGGAGCTATGTTCATACCTTGACCAAAGCAGTATCATTTGCCTCTCTTCTCCAAATCCAGGGCAGGCTTTGCCACTGCAGTTCTGCAGGCCCTTATAACCACTCCTAATGCTGTTTAGATTCCATCCACCCATCCGTAGCTTTGGGATTCTACCCAAATGTAATGACTGCAACAGTGAAACATGAAGAACATAGTACAGTTGTATACACTTATCATAAATGTAGATGTTCGAGTGTGTTCACTGTTGCAGTCCGGGTTACCCACCCGCCATCCCCCTTTCTATACCTTTTCTTCGCTTCACTATACACTAAAACCTTTGTGTTGTGTTTGCTTTTAGATGAAGGTAAGGTTTATGCTGCTGTGAAAGTGCATTTATATATATTTCTGTTTATTTATATATATATATATATATATATATATATATTTTTTTTTTTTTGCTCCCCATTTTGGGGACACCTGACATCTGGGGCAAGGAAAACTGAATAAAATGGCATTGGCTGCATGATGTGATAGTGTTCAATCTTGCCGTTTGTTCTTACACATGGGTTTGGAGCCGATCCTCGGCTCCGAGTCGGCCGCTTGTCAAAGCTCTGCATCGAGAAGAAGCTTGAGACCAACCTGTCTCCCACAATTCCCTCTGCCTTTACCTCAGATCTTGTTTGCCGCTGCAACGTTCGCATCAATTTCGATGAGCTCAGACCAACTGGCAGATAAGATATCATATTTTTTCTAGGATTACTTAGATAGTTCTTCTATTTTCAATTTAAAACCTTTAGTGTGTGTGTGTGTGTGTGTGTGTGTGTGTGTGTAGTGAGTCGAGGGTTTCTTACCTTATACTTATATATATTAGTATATATATAGTTAGTTTCCCTCGGGGCCTACCCCACCCTCTAACTTCGATTTTACTGCTGGATTTGACTAAATTCTGGATTTGACTAAACACTTATTCTGGTGGTACCACCATTAGTGTTCTTAGCTGTGACTGTCTGTTATCAGGACTGTGTAAATATTTATATATTTAGGTATATAACACTACTGGAGTTGACTGTTTTATATTCTTGATAATGTCTGAGAAAGCGAAGTCAGGCTTCAAACGGTGCCAATGTGGACAGAAAATGTCTGTCACAGATAACCATAGCTCCTGCTTCTACTGTCTTGGCCCTCTCCATCTGCAAGAAGACTGTTCCATTTGTCATTCTTTCAGTGGAAGGGTCATGACAGATAGGCGCAGGAAGCTCATGGACAGAGGCCTTTTGAAGCCTGCCTTTCAAGAGGCTCTTGATAAATCGGACCAGGCATCTAAATCCTCGAAGGAGTCGAAGACGTCGGAGCCCATGTCATCGGCTCCGAGTTCTTCGTTTAAAGTTCGTTCACCGGTTCCACAGACCTCGGGGCCGAGTGTCGAACTTCTGTCTGCCTCTGAGCCTCGAGTCTTGGAACCGGTGACGGAGCTTCCACCTCCTGTGCTTTTGAGATCGGCTCCATCTTCGATTCCTTCGACGCGTTCTTCTAGTCCCCTCTCTGACTCCGACGTAGACCGTGTGGTGCAGAAGTTGATGGAGAATATGGCCTTGTCCAAATTCATCTCAGTCTCTTCCCAGTTGGTGTCGAGAGTCTAAGGCCTTCCCTTATCTCCATCTGTTCCTCCTCCGAGGCCTATTCAGCCTTCGGAGCCAGGAGAGGCTGATCTGATGATCGTGGAGCCCTCGGTGCCGGAGCCGTCTTTCTCTCAGTCGGCACCGTTCACCTCGACTCCGACGGATCCATTACCGGAATCGCGGAGCCGACGATCTATCCTTGGTTCCGGGACCGAGAGTCGAACCGATGTTTCGGTTCCGACTGTCCCTGTCGGTGCGTCGGCACGGATCGATTCGGCTCCGTCCTCGGGGTTGATGCCCTCGGTCCCCGTCTCGGCGATCCCTCCGCTTTCTTCGGAACCAAGGGATTCCTCGACTCGGGACCCGGGGGCCTTCGACCTGATGAGGAAGGTGTTGTCGACTCAGACAACCACTTCAGCAGAGACAGCTTCTCCTTCCCATAAAGGCCCGTTATCCTCCTCTGCACCCACGGCTACTTCAAAGCGTCAAGCACCAGTGTCTCAGCCGCTCCTCTGCCCCCCCCCCCCCGAGGAAGTTCCGAGGAAAAGATTGTGTAAGAGGAGACACTTGGATTCTCCACAAGAATCCTTAACATCGGACACTGACTTGGATGAGTCAGAAGGGTCCCCAAAATCACCCTCGGAGGATGTCTCCTTTTCTGACATCCTGGAGATCCTGAAACAGAGAGGTGATTGGCAGGCCCTACCCCCTTCTGAGGATGAGTCAGTCTTGCTGAAGGCATTCGGTGCTCGCCCTTCTTCCTCCTGGGTCACTCCGCCCTTCGATGAGTTGATGGATTTGATTGCTCGAACGGCGTGGGAGACACCTGACACGGTGGAACCAGTCCCTAGAAAGCCTAATAAATATATTACGGCCCCTCAAGACAAGGCATATCTCACTAAGGGAGTTCCAGTGGACGCTTTGGTGGTGGCAGCTGCCACTAAAAAGGAGATGTCTGAATCTTCCTCATCTGTCCATCCGCCTAACAGAGATTCTAGGACTATGGACAGGTATGGGAAGCGCATTTTTAGTTCAGCGGCTTTTTCCATGCGATCGCTGAACTATTTGACACATTTCACATGTTTACAGAGGGATCTAATCAAAGAGTTGGGAGATACCCTCCAGGGTACTACAGATGCTGCTGTCGCGGAAAAAGTTACAGCACAGCTCAGTACCCTTACATCAATTGTGAACTCGTCCATGAGGCTCATTTCGTATGCAGCTGAAGGGTCGAGTAGGGCTGCGGCTTCAGCGATTGCTCTTCGTAGACAATCCTGGATGCGCTTATGTTCCTTTGCGGAAGCCTTCAAGTCTTCCTTTACTAATGCCCCATTTGACGGTGCCACTCTCTTTGGCCCCAAAGTAAAGGAGACCCTTACCCGGTATGAGCAAGAGGGAAAGACTCTGTCTGCTGTCGGAGTCCGTTTTTCCACCCCATCCAGACCGTACCCCAAAGGGCAACGAGGTGGAAAAATGTGGTTTCGAAAACCCCAAGGCTCTTTCCCAGGCACACAGGGTGATGCCCCCTCCAGAGGCAGAGGGGGGGGGCAGAGGTGGAAGACGTCGCCCTGGCGGCAGAGGGGGTCCACAAAACCAAGGTGACAGGGATACACTCCCTGGGAAGCCTTTCCAGCACTCCTGAGAGGAGGCCCGACTGTCCTGCTCTGGAGGCAGTCGGGGTTCACTTAGCTTTATACCCTCAGGCCTGGCAAAATCTTACCTCAGACAAATGGGTAAAAAGCATTATTACCAGAGGTTACAGAATTCCGTTTCTATTTCCCCCATTACCGCAAAAAAGACTCCCAGATGTACCGCCCCATCTGCGAGATCCTACAGCTATAGAAATTTCAAAGCTGCTAGAAAAGAGTCATCCAACCAGTCCCGGCGGACCAAAGAGGATTCGGAACTTACTCAAGGTTCTTTTTAGTTCCAAAAAAGACAGGGGACTGGAGGCCAATTCTGGACCTAAGCAAGCTCAGTACTTTCGTCAAGAAAGAAAAGTTCCGGATGGTCACGCTTCAATCGATCCTTCCATTCTTACAGAAGGACGACTGGATGTGCTCAATAGATCTCAAGGACGCGTACTACCACATCAAAATGGCCAGAGCGTCCAGGGATCACTTGCGCTTCCGGCTGGGAGCCAGTCACTTTCAATTTCGGGCCCTGCCCTTTGGTCTAACCTCAGCCCCCAGGGTTTTCACCAAATGCATGGCAGTGGTAGCGTCTCACTTGAGACGCCTAGGATTCCAGGTGTTTCCGTATCTGGACAACTGGCTCCTTACTGCCACCACCGAGCGTCGACTGATTCAGGCCAGGGATTACACACTAGAACTTTGTGTTCATCTCGGAATTTCCGTAAATTTCGAAAAATCTGCATTACAGCCATCACAGCATATCTCATTCATAGGAGCAGATTTGGATACTCGTTGTTTGATTCTAAGGCTTCCCTCAGAAAGAATAGCCTCTCTACAAAATCACATATCTCTTCTGTTGTCCAAAAAATCCCCGGCAAAACTGGTCCTGAAAGTTTTGGGTCTCATGGCAGCTTCCCTCATTGCGATACCCTTGGGAAGACTGCACATGAGAGTTCTTCAATGGCTGCTATTCGCACAATGGTCGTTCCAACAGTTACCGCTGACGCACGAAATTCACATCACAAACATCTGCAAATCGCACCTGTCTTGGTGGCTTCAGAGTTGCAATCTCTCTGGCGGCCGACCGTTTGTGCTACCCACTCCGACAGCTACGGTGACCACGGACGCTTCCCTGATAGGGTGGGGGGGCATCTTTCTGGGACAGACAGTCCAAGGAGAATGGACCAATCTAGAGTACAACCTGCACATCAATGTTCTCTACCTCTAGGGACCATTGCAGTTCAAACGGACAACATGTCCGTAGTCTGGTACATAAACAAGCAAGGAGGAACCAAATCTTACCAGTTATGCAGAGAGGCCATGAGAATTTGGCAGTGGGCAGAGTCCACGGGTCGCTTTCTGATAGCAACGCACACCCCGGGGTTATCCAACGTCATAGCGGACAGGTTGAGCAGAGCCATCCTGTTACCTCATGAGTGGTCCCTCAAACAAACAATTGCGGACATGATATTCCGCAAGTGGGGCCAGCCTTGCTGCGATCTGTTTGCGTCTCCAATGAACACCAAATGCAGCAGCTACTTTGCCCTATTACCCCCTCCAGGGGAAGTCCCCAGGGATGCTTTTATTCACGATTGGCCCCCGGGTCTCCTGTACGCAAGATTTCTGCAGAAAGCCAACAACCTGGAGAGGACTGTCATCCTCATTGCCCCATTCTGGCCTCGTCAAATTTGGTTTCCCTTTCTTCAAGCACACCAAATACGGGAACCCTGGATCCTGGACCCGGAGCCGGATCTACTGACCCACTCGTCGGGGGCTCCCCACCCGTCGCTCCTGTCCCTCAGACTAGCAGCTTGGATGCTCCGCTTCCCTTCTTAGCCAGGTCGGATCTTCTTTCTCCTGCAGTTCAAAATATTCTAGTGGCTTCTCATAAAGCTTCCACTACAAAGATTTACACTAGTAAGTGGAAGCGTTTTGTATACTGGGCAACTACGCAACATTTGGATCCCTTAATAGCCCCACTGAACAAAGTCTTGGAGTTTCTATCCATACTATTTCACCAAGGAGCTTCTCTTGCCACCTTGAGGGTTCAATTGGCTGCTATTTCGAACTTTCATGTGGGAGAAAATGGAGCGCCTATTATGGCTCATAGGCTTTGTAAGGCTTTTCTAAAAGGGTCTTTTCATATTAGGCCACCAGTTAGGTTCCCTACAGCACCATGGAATCTGAACCTCCTGTTATCACAACTAATGCTACCACCCTTTGAACCAGCCTCTTCCTGTTCTTTGAAGTTCTTGTCATGGAAAACCCTCTTTCTGGTAGCTTTCACTTCAGCCAGACGAGTATCAGAACTTCAAGCTCTTTCCATTAAACACCCATATTTGATCTTTCACCCTGATAGGGCATTTCTTCGCACCAACCCGTCCTTTCTTCCCAAGGTTTGTTCAATCAATAACATTAATCAGTCCATTGAGCTCCCCACATTTTTCAAGAACCATTCCAATAAGCTGGAATATATGTTACATAAGTTGGATGTTCATAGACAACTCAGATTCTACTTGGATAGAACAAAGGATCACAGAAAGGCAGATCAACTCTTTATAGCCTTTGCGGACAGCAGAAAGGGCATGGCAGTGACGAAGCGTACCCTTTCCAAATGGCTATCTGATTGTATTACTTTTGTTTATACTGCTACTGAGCAGAGTTTACCCGTCAAACCGAAAGGACATTCTACTAGATCAATATCTACATCCCTGGCTCATGCGGCCCGCCTACCTTTGGACACTATTTGTGCGGCCGCCACTTGGTCTAAACCACATACGTTCATCACTCATTACAAAGTGGATAGGGTTTCCAGGGACAGGGCAACCTTTGGTTCCACTGTGCTCAGGAACATTCTTCCATGAGTGTCTCAGGGTCACGGAGCTAGGGACGCTACCCATGTGTAAGAACAAATGGCGAGATTGAACACTATCACATATAGAAGTTATGTCCTTACCATAACGTTCCATGTGGAGTGTTCATCTCTCCTTTGTTCTTACATTCCCACCCTCCCACCCTCAGGTCAGGAAGAACGTCCAGTTTAGATGTCTGGTTTGGTTCTCCCGTTTCTGTTTCTCTCAGCTGTTACTGCTGTTTTCAGCTACGCCTTAGCTTGTATGTTGAGTGTTTCATTCCT
Organism: Protopterus annectens; assembly: GCF_019279795.1. NCBI lineage: Eukaryota > Metazoa > Chordata > Ceratodontiformes > Protopteridae > Protopterus > Protopterus annectens. The sequence continues at coordinate 600,677,635 of NC_056751.1, forward strand.
GTTGGGATCTGGTGTTGTTTGCAAACTAGATCTGAGGTAAAGGCAGAGGGAATTGTGGGAGACCGGTTGGTCTCGAGCTTCTTCTCGATGCAGAGCTTTGACAAGCGGCCGACTCGGAGCCGAGGATCGGCTCCGAACCCATGTGTAAGAACAAAGGCGAGATGAACACTCCACATGGAACGTTATGGTAAGGACATAACTTCTATTTTTATACCCCTGACGATCTGACGTCATGGAAGAGGAGACAGCAACCGATGCAGGACCCAAGACTTTGTTATTCAGGCCGACTAAGGGCAACCTGCCACCAGATTACCCAAATGTAATGACTCCAACAGTGAATACACTCGAATATCTACATTTATGGTAAGTGTACACAACTGTAGTTTCTGTATGCAGGAGACCACAATCAGCTTTAGAGTGGGCAGCAGTGGTCCTGAGACTTTGCCTAATTTCCCCACTGTAGAGCCGTTTGGAGAGGAGTTATAATTTTCTTCCACTTGAAGGGTTTGAAAAAAGATTTCAAATACTGGTGGATCAAGGAACTAATAATCAGAAGTTATACTATCCTATCTCTTTCTCTCCTTTCTATATTCATTTATTGTTGTTACTTGGTGTTGCATGCTATCAGAAGGAAATTGCACGGAATGACATCTTAAGGATTATAGGAGATTACTAGGCTATTGACTTGGAGGTAATTTTAAGCCTAGATGTTTCAACCCAATGTAATACTGTAGAAGTACTAGTCAGTACCCCAGATTACAATTTGTGATGATTGCCCACATCCAGGAGGGTTGTAGGCATAGCCTCGGTACAAATTTACGGTGCCCCACCCACTCGTCCAGGTTCCTCTTGAACAGTATCATAAAGGTGCACTTTTAAAAGTGAATTGATAGCCTTTTCCAAAGATGTGGCAGTCGCTGGGAGATAAATCAGTCCCTCCAGCATGTCCTATTTAAGTCACAGGCCATATTTAAGTCCCTGGAACTGGTGGCACTAGAACCATTTGATTTACGGATATATGCAGTAAGTTCATTAGGCTTGGGTCTTGGGTCACTCTCTAGGCCAGGGCTCCCCTAAGAAGTCTGTACGATATGGAGTATAGTGACAGGAACTTTAGTCCGTTTGTGTAAGGCACATGCTGGAGCCCCTTGAGCTTCTTTATTAGAAACCTCTGAGGTGTCTCTAGTTTTCTGCAGGTGCTTAGTGTTGTACATATCGAATGAGGCATTGTACTCAGTTATGGGCTGGATAAGTGCCGAGTATAGGGGGCTTATTACTACTTTTGCTCTCAAGGTGATGCCTTTACTAATCAAGTGAGCTACATGGAAAGCTTTCCTTACAATGGTACACACTTGGTGGTCGAAGTTAAGGTTGTGGTCAGCATGTGATCCCAGGTCCCTTACTGCTTCATGAGTACTTAGGGTATTATTGTTGATTTGATAGTGTGCAGAGACATTGTTTGTGCTGAAGGGAATGATGATGCATTTATTTGCATTCAGTGTGAGACCATGACTAAATACACCAGTCGGTCTGTGTGTGACCCTCGTGGAGTATACTGACATAATTTGGGGATTCAGTGATTGCACCTAGTTTGCAGTCTTCTGCAAACTTGGTCAGCCACAACCCTTTAGTTTTGACCTGAACTTCTGAAAAGTGTCTACCAAACAGCAGGGGGCCCAGCACTGACCCCTGTGGCACTCTGCTGGTAAGAGGTCTGCTGGTTGATGCGGAGTCACCCACTTTGATAGTGTGTCTGGTTTGTGAGCCAGTTGGCAACCCATCCTAAACTCTCAACCGTACTACTATAGCCCCCTCCTTTCTCCACACTATCTTCCCCCCACTTCCAATCAATGTCTATACTTTGTCCTTCTTTTGAACGATTATGTTTTTGTTTTTACTCTCGTATGTAGTAAATTTTAGACCACTGCTATCAGTGCAACCCTTAATGTTCATACACTTTTTTCTTTTGTTTTTCTCTTTATAATTAATGTTGTACTTGCACTGTTATGTTTAATAGTTTTTGGCATGTATGTTTTTCTTTGCTTATGTTTGCTGGGGCTCTTTCCTCTTGGGTATACTCTGAAAATGTGTTGCTTACTATCAATGCAATGCAAATAACTAATACCCTTTTTCTTTTTACAATTATTTTGTATTGTGATTGTTATTTGATATTTGTATATTGTCACTTTATCTGTACTTCTGGTTGCTGGGGCTTTCCTTTCTGGTCTCCACTGAAAATGGGTTTGTTTGCAAACTCAGTTGGACTAACCCAGTTAACAAATGTGAAATAAGTAAATCTTACAGCCAAGGGGTTTACATTCAGTTTGCTAAGTTTATTGGTAATACCTGAATGTGGGATTGTGTCGAAAGCCTTTGCCAAGTCGAGGAATGCTGTGTGCACAGATTTGTCCTCATAATTGGCCCTGGTCACACTTTCAAAGATATCCGCCATATTTAACAGGCAGGATCTGCCCTTCAGGAAGATGAATTGGGTAGGATCTAGGGTTTTGAGGTCACCTCTGTCTTTATTTATGAGGTCCATAATAATAAGTTCCATGCCTTACTGATGAGGCTGGTAAGGGTTATGGGTTTGTAATTCCCCGGTCTGTTGCTAGGCCACCATTGTGAAGGGGTATAACTGTAGCTGATGTTTTTCATGTTTCACTGTTGCAGTCATCACATTTGGGTTATCTGCTTGCAGTAGCCCTCAGTCGGCCTGATTATCAAAGTCTTGGGTCCTTCGTCGGTTGCTGTCTCATCTTCCATGATGTCAGGTAGTCAGGTGTATAAAGCATGCAGCTGATGCCATTACATCAGTCGTTCGTGCCTTGCGGTGCCTGAAGCAGAAGCAGTTCGCAAGTGCCGGTCGTCTGACTCCTGAAATTTTTGTTTTCGAGTTTCAGAACCGAAGTCTTCAGCTAAAGCTAAGTACCCTGTTGGGGAAACTTTTTCTTGCTCTAAACCAATGTCAGTAAAAGTCAATAATTGTATTTCTTCTGGAAAGCAAATACCTCATAAAGATTTTCATTCGTACTGTATTCCTTGCCTAGGCCCTGACCAAGACGTACCTCACTGTCGGGTTTTGTGCCTTATTTAAACAATGAACTATTCGTTGTCTGTATATTTACACTTATAAATATTTTGGTACTCTGTTTAATTATCCAGATATGTCTTCGGTAAGCCACCTGACTGCCGACATTCCAAAAAAACGCAAAGATAAAGACAGAGACAGGCTGCCCAGGTCCAAAGCTGCCGACGATGCTTCTCCTAAGCTAGTCGCCAGTTTGCTGGTACTCAGTAAGGTGCTTTTGCAGCCCCTGATACCCGCTACTTCAAATTCGCAGGCCTCTACTGAGACCCATTTGGAGTCCGGTATGCCGTGAGATGCTTCAACTGTGGAACCTGCGGATGTCTGTACCTTGGATGGGTCCGGAGCCACTGTGCAGGCACTGGCTTCTGAGGGTGTATTTAGGCCTACTGACTTGCATATTAAACCGATGCCATCTTCTTCTTCAAAGCCTAAAACCCGATCCATGCCTAGAAAACCGCCCAGACTGCAGGTCAGGCCTCTATGCCTAAAAAAATGATAAGAATGGCTGAAGACCTCTAAGAGACCTAGGACTGAATTTGTATGATGATTCTTATCAGGATTCTGAAATTTGTGTTTCCTCTGATGACCAAGATTTAGCCTTGTCTACCTATGAGGACTCTGATGCAGAGGACTCTATTCCCTCTGCTTCCCCTCGAGAGGATTTCTCTTGTGCTGAAACCTTGCATTCTCTTAGGGAGCATTTTTTCTGGAAAAGCCAGGATTACTGTGATTCTAAAAAGAGGCTTAGGGATTTCTTACTCCTGACCCAACACAAGCCTTTAGCTATCCCCCCTGTACTGGACATTGTTGATGATGCCTTTTCAGAGTCTAGCTTGGCCCCTGACTCCTTACTTCCTGCTCCCAGAAAACCAGATAGATATTACAGGATTCCTGACTCTCACAAGTTCCTCTTCAGAAATCCTACTGCGGATCCTGAGACCATTTCACAGGGACCCAAGGGCATTAAGGCTACTACTGCCAAAAATCCTACCCCTCTGATAGAGATTCCAGGACGTTGGATAGATGGGGTAAGAAGGTATACACTTCTGTAACCTTTTCCATTAGGGCTTTAAACTGCCAGATGTTCTTCGTATTTCACTGTTGCAGTCATTACATTTGGGTAATCTGCTGGCAGGTTGCCCTCAGTCGGCCTGATTAACAAAGTCTTGGGTCCTGCGTCGGTTGCTGTCCCTTTTTCCATGACGGCAGGTCGTCAGGGGTATAAAACATTGCTGCCGACACCATTACAGCAGTCTTTCTTGTCGCATGGTGCCAGAAGCAGTTTGCAAGTGCTGGTCGGCCAACTCCTGAAATTTTCGTTTTTGAGTTTCAGAACCGAAGTCTTCAACTAAAAGCTAAGTACCCCGTTGGGGAAACTTTTTCTCGCTCCTTACCTATGTCAGTAAAAGTTAATAATTGGAGTACTTGTGGGAAGCAAATACCTCATAAGGATTTTCATTTGTACTGTATTCGTTGCCTAGGCCCTGACCACAACGTGCCTTGCTGTCGGTTTTGTGCTAAATTTAGTCGAAGCACGATTAAACGTTGGTATATTTTTGCTTCTAAATATTTTGGCTCAAGATTTAACTATCCAGAAATATCGTCTGTTAGCAATTTGACTACCGGAATACCTAAAAAACGCAAAGAAAAAGTCAGATACCGACCATCGAGGTTCAAAACCGATGACGATGCTTCTCCTAAGCCATTCGCCGGTACTCAGTGAGGCGCTTTCGCAGCCCCTGATACCTGCTTCTTTTGATTCGCAGGCCTCTACTGAGACTCATTCGGAGTCTGGTATGCCGCAAGATGCTTTAAGTATTGAACCCGTTGATGTCTCTACCTTAGATGGGTCCGGAGCTGCTGAGCAGGCACCGGCTTCTGATGGTGTTTTCAGGCCTAAAGATTTGTATATTAAACCGACGCCATCTTCAAAACTAAGGCCAAAATCTACTTCTATGTCCAAAAAACTGACGCTTGGGCCACGTGTCCAGACCCCAATGCTTAAAAACCAAGTGATCAAAATGGCTGAAGATTTAATTACCTTGATCAGGGGCATCCATCCCCCTCCTGCTAAGAGGCCTAGGCAAGGAACTGACTATGAATCTTCAGATCAGGTTTCTATTTCTTCTGATTCTTCTGAACAGGATTTATCTATACCTACTTATGAGGACTCTGATGCAGAAGATTCCATCCCTTCTGCTTCTCCCCCTGAGGATTTCCCTTTTTGAGAAAATTTACATACCTTAAAGGAACACTTCCACTGGGAAAGTCAGGATTTCTCTGAATATAAGAAGAGACTTAGGGATTTTGTTCGTCTTCCTCAGCATAGGCCTTTGGCTATACCTCCTGTTCTAGACATTGTTGATTTTTTCTCAGAATCCAGTATGACTCCTGATTCCTTGTCTCCGGCTCCTAGTAAGCCAGACAGATACTACAGGGTTCCTGACTCCCACAAATTCCTTTTCAAAAACCCTACTGCTGACCCTGAAACCATTTTCTCAGGGTCCCAAGGGCGTTAAGGCCTCTACTGCTAAAAATCCTACACCTTCGGACAGAGATTCCAGGGCGCTGGTTAGATGGGGTAAGAAGGTTTACACGTTTGCAACCTTGGCAATCAGGGCTTTGAACTGTCAATTTCATATGCTTAAATATCAACAGCATGTCATGGGTTTACTTAAACAGAAAATTATGTTGATCTCTGACTGTGTGGAAAATAGAGTTGCAGGATTTATCACATTCAGCTGAACAAGTTAGAAAACATACTTTGCAATGTGGTTTTGATTCCTTGGAGGCCTCTTGCAGGGCTGCTGTAACTGGATCCGTGATAAGAGGGCATACTTGGCTCAAGGAGCAAAATCTGCCTGACCATGTTAAAGCAAAATTGTTGGATGCTCCTTTACAACAGGACAGTCTCTTTGGTAATAAGGCTGAAGAAGTTTTGAAAAAGATGGAAGATAAAGCTAAAGCTATGCAAACTGTGAAAGATTTCTTAGAAGTGCAGCCACCCAGATTTAGTAGGCACTGGCCTACTAAGAACTGGTCCTTTCCAGTTCCCACGAGAGCTGCGCAAGTGAAATCCAGGCATTCCAAAGGCTTCAGGTTTCAGTCACAAGGAACTTTTAAACCAAAACAATAGGGTGCCTCCACCTTCAAACCTGGAGGCAACAAGGCACCTCCCTATGGTAAACAGTGTCAGTGACTTTCCACTGCAGTCACCAAGCACTTACCTTTTGGCCGCCCCTTTGGGGGGAAAACTGGCACTTCATGCTCGAAGCTGGCAACTGATTACCCAGGACAAATGTGTTTTAAATATAGTATCCCAGGGATACAGATTTAATTTCCACATGTTGCCAATCCCAAACGGATGGCCAGATCTGCAGAGACCCAGAAACAAGTTCTGTCCCTCATGAATATGGGGGCTATTCGACCAGTACCAAAAGAGGAAAAGGGACAAGGTTTCTATTGAAGACTTTTAATGGTACCCAGAAAAGACAAATCATGGCGTCCAATTCTGAACTTATCCATTCTAAATACATTTCTGGACATTCCAAAATTCAAGATGCTGACTCTTCAACAGTTACTACCTATGCTAGGCAAAGATGCCTGGTTGGTAACTCTAAATTTAAAAGAGGCTTACCATCCTATCCCATTCAGGGAATCTTGCAGAAGATACTTCTGCTTCAAAGCAGGCTACTTGCATTACCAGTTCTGTGCACTGCCCTTTGGCTTATCTACTGTGCCCAGGGTCTTCACAAAGTGCCTGGCACCAGTAGTTGCATTTTGCAGGCAAAGCAATATTCATATTTATCCATACCTGGACGATTTTCTAATTCAGGCAGAAAACAAGGACACTCTTATAAAGCATCTGGCATTTGTAAAAAGTGTTCTAACTTGTCTAGGGTACACCATAAACAAAAAGAAATCACAACTGGTACCCTCTCAGAAATTACATTCCTGGGTGCAAGCTTGAATACAATTGCCCAGATGACTTACCTTATGCCGGAAAAGCAAATTCAATTGATGACTTACTTCAAACAAGTGGCCACAAAAACCCAGTTATCTGCAAGACAAATTCGGCAGCCCTTTGGGTTCATGGCCTCCGGCATTCTTCTTCGATATGCAAGACTGCATATGAGGAAACTTCAGTGGTACCTAAAAAGTTTATGGAGTCAACATTGTCACAGCCTGGAAACAATGATTCCTATCATACCTTGCCTGCAACTAGAGTTCCTTTGGTGGACAAAGGCCTGCCACCAAAACAAGGGACTGCCATTCACTCCACCCCCTACCGCCCAAACCCTAACTACAGACACATCAGACTATGCTTGTGGGGGGGGGGGGGCGCATCTGGCAGGGAAATGCATTCTGGGCAAATGGAGCCCAATTCAAATACAACTACATATCAATCAGAAAGAGATGCTAGCTGTACAGAATGCTCTGACAGCCTTCAAGGACTACCTTCATCCAGGACAACTACTGATAAAGACAGACAACACCACAGTCATGTGGTACATAAGCAGGGGAGTACACATTCCTACCCCCTTTGTAGACCAGCCATGGCAATGAGGAACATGGCCTTGCCTCATCAAATACATTTACAAGCTCAATTCCTGCCAGGAAAGCTAAATACTCTGGCAGATAAACTAAACAGAAATCTTATGGACCCACACAAATGGAAACTGGAACCACAAGTTTTCAGCATGTTGACATGCAAATGGGGGAGCCCAGACATAGATCTTTTTGCCTCACCCCAGAACTATCAGTTGGACAAATTCTGCACAAGAATTCATCACAAAAAAAGCTTGGAAAGTGGTGCTCCATCAGTCAGTTGGAAAAACCTGTAAGTCTCTGCTTTTCCCCCTCTGCTCCCCAAAGTCCTACTAAAAGTCAGACAGGACAAACCAAAAATGATTCTGATTGCTCCAGACTGGCCTCGCCAACACTGGTACCCTCTCCTGCGCAATGTGTCACACCTTCCTTCGTGGCAACTGCCACAGACACCATACCTACTGTCTCAGCAGAAATACCAAATGTTCATCGTGTTACATTGCTGCAGTCATCACACTTGGGTTATCTGCCGTCAGGCGGTCTCCCAGTTGGCCCGAGTTCCAAAGTCTTGGTCTGGTGTCTGTTGCTGTCGCTTCTTCCCTGGCGTCAGTGTGACAGGGGTATAAAAGAGGCAGCCGACGCCATTTTCTTCAGTCTTTCTTGCCGTGCGGTGCCCGAAGCAGAAGCAGTTCGCAAGTGCCGGTCGGCCAACTCCTGAGATTTTCAAATCGAATTTCAGACCCAAGTCTTCAATAAAGCTAAGTACCCCGTTGGGGAACCTTTTCTTGCCTCAGTCCGATGTCAGAAAAAATTAATAATTGCATTTCTTTTGGAAGCAAATACCTCATGTGGATTTTCATTCTTATTGTATCCCTTGCCTAGGCCCAGACCACGACGTCACAGGTTGTGTGTTTTGTGCTAGGTTTAACAAACAAACTATTAAACGTCGGTTTGATTTCGCCCAACATTATTTTGGTAGAAAATTTAATTATACCATGCCGTCGGAGCAACCGACGACCGGGATGCATAAAAAGCGCAAAGATAAGGACAGGCAGCCGTGACCCAAACCAGACACCGAGGCCTCTGCTAGGCCAGTCGCTGGTTCTTCAGTTTTCAGTGATGCGCCTTCGCAGCCCCTGACGACTGCTGATTTAGAACCCCAGCCTGCATCCGACTCCCAAGCGGAGATTGCAGGGCCTCCAGAGCCTTTATCTTTAGGCCCTTCCGACTCCATGGTTGATGGGGATCCCGGTGCAGTTGAAAGGCCATCAGTTGCTGAAGGTGTCTGCAGACCAACTACACTTACTATTAAATCTTTTGCAAAACTGAAAACTCCATTAAAAGTAAGGAAGCCTGTACTGCAGTCTCCAGTGCAAGGCCCCATACCTAAGAAATAGATGCTTAAGATGGCCGAAGACTTAATTACCCTAATCAGGCGTTCCCATCCCCCACCTGACAAAAGGCCTAGACAGGAGGAAGACTACGCTTCCTCTAACCAGGTTTCCATTACTTCAGATTCTTCTGAGGAACAGGAGTACTCTTTCCTCCCTTATGAAAACTCTGATGCTGAAGAGTCTATTTCTTCAGCATCTCCCCCAGAAGACTACTCTTTTGGGGAAACTTTACATACCATGAGGGAACATTTCCACTGGGAAGGCCAGGATTACTCTGATTCTAAGAAAAGGCTCCGAGAGTTCCTCCTACTACCCCAGCACAGACCCCTTGCTATTCCACCTGTGTTAGACATTGTGGATGATGTTTATTCAGAATCTAGCCTTAACCCAGATTCATTACCTCCTGCACCAGCCAAACCAGACAGAGATACTACAGAGTCCCTGACTCACATAAATTTCTATATAAAAGCCCTGTTGCTGACCCAGAAACCATTTCCCAGGGTCCCAAAGGGGTTAAGGCCTCTATTGCTAAAATTCCTGTACCGTCTGAAAGGGATTCTAGAGCACTAGACAGATGGGGAAAGAAAGTATATACCTCAGCTACTCTAGCTATGAGGGCTTTAAATTGCCAGTTTCACATGCTGAAATATCAACAGTATTTGATGTCTCAATTAAAACAAAAAATGAGCACTCATACAGAGCAGCCTGATTACAAGGAAATGCAAGATTTGTTGCATTAAGCGGAACAAGTGGGAAAATATACTTTACAATGTGGATTTGATTCATTGAAAGCTTCTTGCAGAGCAGCTGTAATAGGGTCTAGCATTCGTAGGCATGCTTGGTTAAAAGAACAAACTTTACCTGATCATGTTAAAGCAAAGTTATTGGATGCACCCTTACAACAGGATGTTTTATTTGGTGTGAAAGCAGAAGAGGTTTTAAAGAAAATGGAGGATAAGGCAAAATCTATGCAGACCATCAAGGATTTTTTACAGGTCCAACCCCCTCGTTTCAGCAGAAATTGGCCAACCAAAAACTGGTCCTTTCCAACTTCTGACAGACCTCAGAGGGGCAAATACAGACGCCCAAGGGGCAGTGGTCAGCCACAAGGCTCTTACAAGCCACGACAATGGGGTGCCACAACCCAGAAAGGAGGAGAAGGCAGGTCTCAAACTATCAGAAGACAATCACAATGACTTACTCCTCAGATTGCAGGCAAATCACTCTTGGCAGCTCCCTTGGGAGGAAAACTTGCACTTTTTGCAGACAATTGGCACGCCATCACAAAAGACAAATGGGTCCTAAATATTGTAACTCAAGGATACAGGTTCCACTTTCACACTTTACCAAGGATAAAAGGAATGCCAAACCTGCCATCAAATCAACGGGCAGAGGCTCAAAGGCAAATTACAGCACTCGTGGACATGAGAGCCATTCAACAGGTTCCTACACAGGAGCAAGGACAAGGATTTTACTCAAGACTTTTTCTGGTTCCCCGAAAGGACAAAGCCTGGAGACCCATTCTGGACCTTTCAATTCTAAACACATACTTGGAAGTACCCAAATTCAAGATGCTCACACTACAGCAACGTCTTCCCATGCTGGGCAAGAAGGCTTGGCTAGTAACGTTGGACCTCAAGGAGGCATACCTGCATGTCCCTATCAGACAAAATTGCAGAAGATACCTCCCGATTTATAGCAGGTACAACTCATTACCAGTTCTCTGCATTGCCCTTTGCCTTATCTACTGCGCCCAGGGTCTTCACAAAATGCCTGGCACCAGTAATTGCATACTGCAGACAAAGAGGAATCTAAATATATCCATACCTGGACGACTGCCTTATTCAAGCAGACAGCAAGGACATTCTTTTAAACCATCTGGTGTTTGTAAAAAACCTACTAAGTTGCCTAGGGTACACAGTAAACGAAAAGAAGTCAAAACTAGTGCCCTCACAAGACATAATATTCCTGGGTGCCAGCTTAAATACAACGGCCCAGATGGCTTATCTCACACCAGACAAGCAAGGACAACTGACTCAATATTTCAAAATGATGGCAACAAAGACCCAACTCCCTGCAAGAAAAATTCTGCAGGCCTTGGGATTCATGGCATCTTGAATACTACTAATACCATATGCCAAACTGCATATGAGGAAATTACAATGGTACCTGAAAAGTGTATGGACTCAACACAGCCACAGTTTGGAAACAATAATACCACTCATTCCCTGCCTTCAACAGGAGTTTCTATGGTGGGCTCAGGCATGTCACCTCAGCAAGGGTCAGCCTTTTACCTTGCCCACAGCCAGGCAAACAATGACAGCAGATGCATCAGGTTACGTCTGGGTAGCACACATGGCAGGACAGTGTATTCAGGGCAAATGGTCTGCAGATCAAATGCATCTCCACAGCAATCAAAAAGAGATGCTAGCTGTACAAAATGCCCTAACCGCTTTCAAGGACCTCCTACATCCAGGACAACTTCTAATAAAGACGGACAACACCACAGTGATGTGGTACATAAACAAACAAGGGGTCACACATTCCTACCCCCTATGCAGGCAAGGAATGACCTTGTGGAACACAGCACTGACCTACCAAGTTCAACTACAAGCACAATTCCTGCCAGGAAAGAAAAATACATTGGCAGACTAAGTAGAAATATCATGGATCCTCACGAGTGGAAACTAGACCCACAAGTATTCACAATGATAACTCAAAAATGGGGGAGCCCAGACATAGATCTGTTTGCCTCCCCCCAAAACTACCAACTGCGAAAGTTTTGCACAAGGACATGCCACAGTCTAGCTTGGAAAGTGGACGCCCTCTCATTCAGTTGGAAAACACTAACAGTGTATGCCTTTCCTCCTCTGCCTCTTCTGGCAAAGGTGCTGCCAAAAGCCAGATTAGAGAGGCCACAAATGATACTCATTGCTCCAAACTGGCCACGCCAATACTGGTATCCAACATTAAGGAACATTGCTCAAGGCCCACCATGGATTTTACCTCAAATTCCTCACCTGCTGACTCAGCAAAACAATCAGATTCTACACAGCCAGCTCAAGACTTTAAATCTGAGTGCATGGCAGATTATCTAAACAATCAGTCAACACTTCTCTCTACATCTGTTATGGATGTCATTCTGGAGGCCAGGAGACCCAGCACCAGGAAAACCTACTCAGACAAATGGAAAAGATTCTGCTCCTGGAACCAGGCTAAAGGCCAAAATCCTTTGTCCTAAATATTCCTCAGATTCTGCAATATTTAACTGAGATGTTGCACAAAGGCCTTTTCTTTTCATCTATAAAGATCCACGCTTCAGCTATTTCAGCTCATTACAACACGGATCCTCCTATTTTTTCACATCCATTATTAAGACAGTACCTCAGAGGGGCTAAGAACACCACCCCAAAGAGCACCAACACCAACTTGGGACCTCAATTTTGTTTTGGAAAAACTTACACTACCACCCTTCGAGCCAGCTTTTTTAGCTGATTTACAATTTTTATCATGGAAAACTGCACTGCTGCTAGCAATAACTTCAGCATGAAGAGTCTCAGAGCTACAGGCCCTAATGGCAGTGGAGCCTTTCATAATTTTTCATCAAGACGGAGTCTCTTTACGAACTAACCCTTCCTTTATGCCAAAGGTAGTATCCAGTGTGGCTCTAAACCAAACCATTCATTTACCCACCTTTTATCCAAAACCCCAGAATAAAGGGGAAAGGCTCCTACACTCTTTGGACATTCACAGACAATTACGTTTCTACTTGGATAAAACAAAGGATGTTATGTGGTCCTATCTCGCCTACATTCCTTACTTATGGCCAAATTTCTCTAGCACGAAGTCTCTAATTGGCTGGGCCAACCCGGTATCCCAAGATGCACCTCGCCCTAGTCCCAGATCTCGTTTGCCGCTCAAAGAGTTAGGACGTGGTCTCGCTTGGCTGTGGCTAAGTACCCTTTTCAAATACTTTTTCTAAGTATTTTGGCAGTCTGTTATTTTACAAAAGCTATTTTAATAGCTAGTTTTCTCCTTGTCTAAGTTTCGTTGTGAGTGTTAGTGAGATTGGCTGTTTGTGGTATTGCTTTGTTTGGCGGGCTAGGCCCGTTTAAGTTAGAGGACCTAGTCCTCCACTATTTTGTTTTCTGGTGTTAAAACTGTAGTTGGATTTGTTCTTGTCCTTCCAAGAAACGTTTGATTTAGAGTTCCTTGGCCATTCGTGGTGTTGTTTTCCCGCCTTCCACTTGTGTCGTTGTCGGTTGACAGTGTGCTGTTAATTTTTGTTACCATGTCTAAAGAGCAGAAGGAGCATAAACCCTCCGGGTTTAAAAAGTATACTAAATGTCGCTATAAAATGTCTATTATGGTTGGCCATGCCATCTGTGTGTATTGTCTTGGGACTATTCACCTGCAGGAGTCCTGCAGTTTCTGCCACGCTTTTAGCGCTAGGGTACTGCAGGAAAGAAAAAATAAACTGATTTTGAAGGGCCTGATTAAGCCTTCCTTTGAGGAGTCTTTAGATGATTCTTCTTCTTCCAGTCCTAAATCTAAGCCTTCCAAGGCCAAGAAGAGATCTCCGGCTCAGTCTGATTCCTCAGAGCCCCCGGAGAAGGTTAAAATAGTGGTTGCTGCCTCCTCAGCTCCATTTTCCTTGGGCCGCAGGAGACGGTCTCTATTATGGTTACCTCCTCCTCGGCTCCATTGTCCTCGGGGCCACAGGAGAAGGTTTCGATAGGGGATACTACCCCTCAGCTCCATTGTCCTTGGAGCCGCAGGAGGTATCGGCGGTGCTGGAGCCAACCTCGGCTCCGATATTTTTGGAGCCTATTCGGAGCCGGTCACCCAGTGTCAGGCATGTGTCTCCGGGTAGGAGATCCCGATCTCCTTCTATTTCCTCCAAATCCTCTAGGCTGTCTGATTTGGATGTAGATAGGGTGGTCCAGAGGCTCCTGCAGTTGCTGGTGCTAGCAAAACTGTTCTCGGCTTTGACCCTGTCGGCTCCGTAGCCAGTCCCATTCTGGTATCTGTGATTCCTCCTCCGAGCATCCATGTGTCGTCAGAGCTGGAGTGCTTCACGCCGAGTGATGTTCTCGTGTCGGCTCCGATATCCCATGCGAGTCTATTGGAGCCGGCGTCGGCTCCAACCATGTCGGTTCCGTCCTCTGGTTTCGGTACTCTGGTTTCCTCAGTTGGACCCGAGGGGGTTACCTCTGGACTACGGTCGGTTCTGAGCCTCCCTCTCAGTGCTTCGGCTCGGGGAATACCGACTCTGGTCATGATCTCAGAGACGGGTCGGTCCTCAGATTCGGGAGGACCTGCCTTTGAGGCCATGAGCGCACTGGCCAGATCGTCAGTTACATCACCTGGATTGGTCACTCCGTCCCCTTACACCCCGGCTAGAGCCTCTGACACCCCCCTATCCTTGGATGGCGGAGCCCGAAGGTCTGGGGATACCCCCTTGAGCGGTCCCCTACTTTCTGAGGGCCCCTCAGAGTCGGTGCCTGAGGAGCCCCCTAGTAAGAAGTTGTGCAAGAGGAAGCACATAGACTCCCAGGACGAGTCTCTCACTTTCGATACCGACCTCAAGGCGTCAGAGGGGTCCCCAAGTCGTTCTCCGATGATGTCTCTTTCTCCGACATCCTGGAGATTTTGAGACAGAGAAGCGACTAGCCTTCCAAGACCCCCTCTGAGGAGGAGTTGGTATTCCTCAAGGCCTTCGGAGCTCAACCCTCCGCCTCTTGGGTGTCTCCACCCTTCAATGAGCTTCTGGACTTGATTTGTCGAAGGGTGTGGGAGAACCCTGATTCTGTGGAACCGGTGCCCAGACGTCCAAACAAGTTTCTGTCAGCTCCCCCGGGCAAAGAGTTCCTTACCAAAGGGGGTTTCGGTAGATGCCTTGGTGGTGGCGGCAGCCACTCAGCAGGAAGTTGCAGAGGCTTCTTATTCAGTCCATCCTCCTAACAAGGAGTACAGGAGTATGGACCGGTATGGGAAGCGTACCCTGTCTTCGGCGACCTTTACCTTGTGGTCATTGAATTACCTCTGTCATTTCACTCGGCTCCAAAGAGATCTCCTGAAGGAGCTAGGAGATACTCTGACGGGTAACATGCTTGAGACGGTAGCGCAGACTGTTAATGCCCAGTTGTCTACCCTAGGTTCCATTGTCAACTCGTCTATGAGGCTCATATCTTACATAGCCAAAGGGGCGAGTAGGGCAGCTAGCTCAGGCGTAGCTCTTAGAAGGCAAGCCTGGATGTGCCTGTGTCATTTCGCAGAGGCCTTTAAGTCTTCTTTCACTGACGTCCCCTTTGATGGGTCCTCTCTCTTCGGACCCAAAATGAAAGACACCCTCACCAGATGCGAACAGAAGGGAAAGACCTTATCTGCCGATTAAGTACGGAAGAAGTAATTAGGGACTTGGGGACCCAAGTAGATAGCAATCTCTCCTTTGACAATCACGTTGCCAAAGTGGTTAGAAAGACCTTCTATATAGCCCACCTTATCATGAAAGGGTTCACATCTAGATTAAGAGAGGTCATTGTGCCCCTCTACTCATCACTTATCAGGCCCATAATTGAGTACAATGCCCCGTTTGGGATGTACCTTACCAGACACCTTCAGCAACTGGAAAGACCCCAAAAGTATCTCACCAAAAGGATCAATGGGCTCAAACAGATGCCCTATGCAGTTCGGCTAAAGAAACTCCAGCTTTACTCAGTTGCGTAACGCCTACTCAGAGGCGATCTGTGTCTGATGTATAAAGCCATGTCCAACCCAGAATTAATGGATATGCTTCACCTCAGGAAATCTAAATCCCTTAGAGCTACACGCTCCAGGGAACTGAACCTCAGCACAGAAATAAATAGGACATGCTGGAGGGGCAGATTCATATCCCAGAGGCTCCCCTCACTCTGGAACAAAATCCCAATCCATGTCAGGCAGAGCCCCTCACTGGCCCTCTTCAAGAGAAATCTTGATGAATGGATGGGAGATCGTAAGTTTACCCCTGGGATCTCTTCTGTGTCGCTGCTTGACAGATTTACAGTAAACAAACATTAAAAGGGCTACCTTCTGTGACCTGCTATACAGAGGCACAGTCAACTAATCTAAAAGGGTGGCGTAAGCCAAACATACTCTGGCTAGGCTTATAAATGCCCTAGGGCAGATAGCCTAGTATCAACCTGTGAACCTATCTGGAAGCCTGGGAGAACATTACCCAGAACCGATGGGTATTACGGATAATTTCCGGAGGTTACCTCATTCCATTCTCTTCAGTACCCCTGCCAATCAGAAAAATCCCAGACGTTCCACCCAGTCAAAGGGATCAAGCAGCCTCAGAGGTCTCGCAGCTGCTAGAAAAAGGAGCCATCCAACGAGTCCCCTTAGACCAAATCGGATTAGGGACTTACTCAAGGTTCTTTTTGGTGCCGAAAAGAACAGGGGACCTGAGACCCATACTAGATCTCAGTCAGCTCAACAATTACGTTCACAAGTCCAAGTTCCGTATGGTCACACTACAATCGATTCTCCCATTGTTGGGAGAGGAGGTATGGATGTGCTCCATCGATCTCAAGGATGCTTACTACCATGTCAAAATGGACAAAGCATCCAGGAGTCACCTATGCTTCCGGCTGGGAGCCAGTCACTTCCAGTTTCGAGCCCTGCCCTTTGGTCTCACCACAGCCCCCAGGGTGTTCACCAAATGTATGGCAGTGGTGACAGCTCACTTGAGACGTCAGGGATTCCATGTGTTTCTGTACCTGGACGACTGGCTTCTTACTGCCCCCACCAGGCATCAACTAGTTCAGACCAGGGACGCAACCATCAGTATGCGTCACCCATTGGGCATAACAATAAACTGGGAAAAATCTGCCTTATTGCCCTCACAGCATGTCACCTTTATAGGAGCAGAGTTAGACACCATTCGAATGCGAGCATTCTTACCACAAGAAAGGTTCACAGTATTACAACAACAAATACACATGCTGATGCCCCTGAGACAAGTGATGGCAAGATTGGTTCTCCAAGTCCTAGGGACCATGGCAGCAACTATCATGTTGGTCCCTCTAGTGAGATTACACATGAGACTTCTTCAATGGCTCCTCCTTGTCCATTGGTCTCTCCAAAGTCTCCCACTATCTCATCCCATCTTACTCACAGACAGGTGCAACCAGGACGTCCGTTGGTGGCTGTACACCAACAATTTGAACGGGGGAAAGCCCTTCATTCCACCTGTCCCTGTTGCCACGGTGACCACGGATGCCTCCCAGATGGGGTGGGGGGGGGGGGTCATTATCTCGGCAGGACAGTCCAAGGCACATGGCAGGAACACGAGATACATTTGCATATAAACGTCCCGGAGATGAGAGCAGTGCTTCTTGCGTTGCAGGCACTTCAGAAAGTTCTTCCTCTAGGGACTATTGCGATACACTCAGACAACATGTTAGTAGTGTGGTATTTCAACAAGCAAGGGGGAACCCGGTCTTACCCTCTATGCAGAGAGGCTATGTGAGTGTGGCATTGGGCATTAGCTTCCCAACGGTTTCTGGTGGCAACGCACATTCTGGGGAATTCCAACGTAATAGCGGACAGGCTAAGCAGAGCGATCCTTATGCCTTAAGAGTGGTCCCTGAATCGCCTGGTTGCAGAGCGAATCTTCAGCAGATGGGGTCAGCCTTGCTGCGACCTTTTTGCCAGCCCTCTCAATGCGAAATGCAGCAACTACTTCACGCTGATCCCCCCACAGGGGGAATCACCCAGGGACGCTCTGGTTCATGATTGGCCCTCCGGTCTGCTTTATGCTTTCCCTCCATTTCCCCTGCTGTCAAAGGTGGTTCAGGAAACGCAATCCTTGGGAAACAAAATTATTCTGATTGCCCCACACTGGCCTCATCAAGTCTGGTTCCCCTTTCTTCAACCATACATTGTGGACACTCCTTGGATTCTGGACCCTCAACCAGATTTACTGACACACATGTCGGGACAGTTCCACCCCTCTCTGATGACCCTCCAGTTGACAGCCTGGCTACTCCACTTCCATCGCTAGTCAGACGTCATAATTTTTCACCGGAAGTGGTCCATATATTATCGTCCTCTCATAAGCCATCCACTGGAAAGATTTATTCTAGCAAATGGAAAAGGTTCTCTATCTGGGCACATACTAGAGGCATTGATCCTTACACAGCTCCAATAGATTCAGTTCTGGAGTTCTTGTCTATGCTGTTCTATCAGGGGTCCGCATCAGCCACCATCAAAGTTCAGCTGGCAGCGATTTCTAATTTCCACGTAGCGAATGAACCTAGTCTCATGGCACACAGACTATGCAAAGCATTCCTTAAAGGTACTCTGTTGCTTCGTCCCCCAGTGTCCGAACCTGTCATGCCCTGGGATCTCAATTTTGTTCTTCAAGCCCTTACTCTACCATTATTTGAGCCTGCAGCTACCTGTGAATTAAAATTCTCGACATGGAAATCAGCATTCTTAACAGCAGTCACTTCAGAAAGGCGGGTCTCGGAAATTCAAGCCCTCTCCATCAAACCCCCATATTTAATCTTCCATAAAGATAGGGTCTCTCTTAGACCAAACCCCTCATTCCTTCCTAAAGTGGCTTCCGTATCTAACATGAATCAGTCCATTGAGCTGCCTGTTTTCTTCCCCCACTTTTCTAACAAGGCAGAATTTAGATTTCACCAATTGGACGTACATAGACAGTTACGCTTCTATCTACACCGGACAAAAGATGTCCGGAAATCTGACCAACTCTTTGTCTCCTTTTCGGAAAACCGATTGGGTTCTCCGGTATCCAAGGTCACGCTGTCTAGATGGATAGCCAGTTGTATCTCATTCATCTACCAGGCAGGAGGTAAAACTTTGCCATTTCCAGTCAAGGCACATTCTACTCTGGCTGTTTCTACATCCACAGCCTATCAAGCTAGATTGTCAATGGATGATATATGTGCTGCAGCTACTTGGGCTTCTCCTCACACCTTTGTTTCTCATTACAAATTGGACGTGGTCTCCAGGGGCAGATCTTCCTTTGGCTCCACAGTTCTCTGGAGTATTTTCCTATGAGCTACCCAGGATGTAGGTGCTAGGGACGCTGTCCCACGGATAAGAATGTAGGCGAGATAGGACTACATAACATCAAGAAGTTATGTATTCACCATAACGTTCGATGTATGTAGTCCATCTCGCCTCACATTCCTACTTACCCTCCCACCTTCCCCCTGCCTGGAGGATTTGGAGGTTAGGTTGTCACCTGCAGAGTCCCTTTGATTAGTTTATTGTTTATATGGATGTGATGTGTGTATGGAGTGCAAATGTTTTTTTTGCAGCAAACTAGATCTGGAGATATGGAGCAGTGCACCATGGGATACCCTCTTAGCCCAGCCAATGAGAGACTTTGAGCTAGTAAAATCGGCCGAGTCAGAGCTGATGTTTGGCTCCGAACCCACGGGTAAGAATGTGAGGCGAGATGGACTACATACATCGAACGCTATGGTGAGTACATAGCGTTTTGTTTCCTCCTGATAGTTCCTAGTTTTACACCCTGCAGTGCTGTTAGCTTTTTGTTACATGAATAAGTACTTTGCAGTCTGTTTGCGTTTGCTGTGTGCATCTCTTTTCACTCACAAGGGGCAAAAATTAATGAAGGAGACCACTTTTGTCATATTAACAAATGCTAGCCTTTTATCTTCCTTTATAGTCAGATAATCTTCAGTTTGAATTACCTTGGAGGTGCTACCGCCTTTAAAGATCAGCTCTTTTAAGGAGCTACACAACAATCTGATGCTGTTTATCTTCATTCATTCATTACCGATGGGTGTCGGTTCTGTCCACGGAACCAAGTCGGCCTTTATAACAAGCTCGCGCCAGCCAGAAAACTCTCGAGTTAAGCTTACCCATAGTGCCCCTCTCCCTGTTACCTCAAATTTAATTTGCCGCATAGATGTCAAGATGTGTCAAGCCAGCTCTCAGCCAAGTCATTTAGAATTACTTTCTTCAAAAACCTTTTTGGAGTTTTTCTCCTTTAACTATAATAATTTACTTCTGTTTTTATTAGTCGCTAGTGTTTTCATACTTATTTGAGTGCCTGTCTTCCATTTTTCTTACCAAATCTGGTACTCTTCGTACCATGGTTGGTACAGGCCTTTCCTTTTCTCAACTCTCTTACCTTCAGAGGTAATTCTTAATACCATTGCTGGTATTTCTTCTTTCCCTTTGGTATCTGTTGTTTAAAAAAAAAAAAAAAAAAAACTTTTTATTGGTATTCTCTATTTTCCTGTTCTCGTTTGTTCGACTGGTGTTCTCAGTTGTCTTTAGGTGTGATACTACTGTTAAAGAACCATTGTTCCACTATGTCTGATAAAAAGGAAACAGGTTTCAAACGATGTGACCAATGTAATAGGAAAATGCCAAACTTTGACATCCATCTGTCTTGTGTTTACTGCCTGGATGTTCCATATTTGTCTAAATTGCTTTGCGACATTTGTAAAGGTTTTAGCTTCTGCACATTAAATGAGAGGAAAAATAAGCTAATCCTTAAAGATCTTCTGAAAACTCGTTTTTTGGAGGCTATTTCTGGGTTGGAGTGCTCTCCCCCTCCAGAAAAGAAACATAAATGAAGGAGCCATTCTGTTCCTTCTTACCCCCATGGCATTGACTCAGAATCTTCGGAACCGAAGGCTAAAATCCCGACATTGGCTCCAACAACCTCGGCACCAGGGCCTCAACACCCTTCTACGGTGTTGTCTTAAGTTCCAGGACCCCAACTAATCAGCTTGGTACCGTCCTCCGAAACATTGTCTCTAACATCAATCATGGTACCGGTCATGACCACTGAACCTTGCATGCCCTTACCTTCTACTAAAGTTCCGTCTTCCCTTTTTGGCACCAACAGTAGTACTCACAAATCTGGTCACTTCCCCCCTCCCTGTACATATTACTGGTCTTGAAACCATGGTGCCGGAAGGTGAAACAGCTCCTCGGACCCCATATTCCCCCTTGGCAGATCCCTTTTTTTGGCAACAATGCAGCCCCTTCTTGGAACAACCTGACTCTCTCCGTCAGGGATATCACCCCGCTGCTCCAGAAGCCTTTTGGAATTTGATGTTGTGAGACTTGTGGATCAGCTCCTAATGGCCAGAGGAATCGCAACTCATTCTAAACCCTCCCTCTCGCTCAAAGCCGAGGGATTTTCTCCACAGACTCCGACATATACTCCGACTTCCTTGGAGGTATCGAATGCCCTAACACTGATGTCTATCCCGGAGCCAGTTGCTTTGGTTCCATTGGTAGACCTCACTGTTCTCCAGAGCCTGCCCTTTGGCCACCAACTCACTTGATGCAGAGCCATTCCCAGGATCATGACTGGGCTGTTAACACCATGGCCCCAAGTACGGCACCTACTTTTTCTACGGTGCTGTCTACTACGACTCTGCTTGTCTTGGTGGCACCAAGTCCTCTTGGGGCTCCTTTCCTGGAGGTGTGCTCATTGGAGTGGGGTGCGACCCTGGTTCTGTGCTTTCATTCTTGGTTCCGAGCTCCCATCCCTCTTCGGCAGGCCTGCTTTTCCAGGTGATGGAGAGGGCCCTTGCCACCGCAGGTACACAGCTGGTTCCCTCGGAGTTGGAGTGCTATGTATACCGACTCTCTGGACCACAGCTGACACAATCCAGCACACTATGACGTCGAGCACAAGAGCCTCAACATACCGTACCACAGAGTACCAATTCTTCGGAGTCCTCCTCAAATGTCCCCGCTGAGGAGGTGCCACGCAAGAGATTGTGCAAGCAGAAGCACGTGGACTCCTCTGTCCTTACTGAAGATGCAAACTATGATGAAGGGAGACATATTGGAAATCTTAAAACAGTGGGGTGGCTGGAAGTCAACCACCCCCTCCTCTGAGGAGTCTGTATTCTTGCAGGCTTGTCATGCTCGACCCCCTACGTCATGCATGACTCCGCCTGCAGACAAACTAGTTCAGCTCATAGTGCTGCATGCCGGGAAGAGTCCTGACACCATTGAACCAATCCTCTGGAGACCAGACAAAATTCTTAATTCTTTCCCCGCCAGAAGACCATCCATATTGGTCTAAAGGCTTACTGGTAGATGCTGTGGTGATGGCGGCCAGTAAGAAGGAGCTCGCTGAAGAGAGACATGCTGTCCATCACCAAAACAGGGAGATGTTCTTCGTGTTTCACTGTTGCAGTCATTACATTTGGGTAATCTGCTGGCAGGTTGCCCTCAGTCGACCTGAATTCCATAGTCTTGGGTCCTACTTCGGCTGCTGACTTCTCTTCCATGACGTCAGGTCATCAGGGGTATAAAACATGCAGCCGACGCCATTTTCTTTAGTCTTTCTTGCCACGCGGTGCATGAAGTAGAAGCATTTCGCAAGTGCCGGTCGGCCGACTACTGAAATATTCGTGTTTGAGTTTCAGAACCGAAGTCTTCACTAAAGCTAAGTACCCCATTGGGGAAACTTTTTTCTTGCTTTTTACCGATGTCAGAAAAAGTTAATAATTGTATTACTTGTGGAAAGTAAATACCTCATAAGGATTTCCATTTATAATGTATTCCTTGCCTAGGCCCTGATCACAACGTGCTTGGCTGGCGGTTTTGTGCCAGATTTAACCAACGCACTAGTAAGCGTCAGTATATTTTTGCTTCAAAGTATTTTGGAAATAGATTTAACTACCCAAAAATGTCATCTGATAGCAATCTGACTACCATAGTACATAAAAAACGCAAAGAAAAGGACAGAGAAAGCCAGTTGCCGGTTTGCCGGTACTCAGTGAGGTGCTTTCGCAGCCCCTGATACCCGCTACCTTCGAGTCGCAGGCCTCTACCGAGACCCATGTGGAGTCCGGCATGCCGCAAGATACTCAAGGTATTGGACCGGCGGATGTATCTCCCTCAGATGGGTCCGGAGCCGCTGAGCAGGCACGGCTTCTGAGGGTGTATTCAGACCTCAACATTTGTATATCAAACCGACGACAGCTGCAAAACCAAAAGCAAAAGCAACTTCTAAAACTAAAAAAAAAAAAAATACGCATGAGCCACATGCACAGGCCTGTATGCCTAAAAAACAGATGATGAAAATGTCTGAAGACCTTATTACCTTGATTTAGGGGTACCCATCCCCCTCCAGGTAAGAGGCCTAGGCAAGACACTGACTATGAATCTTCAGATCAGGTTTCTATTTCTTCTGATCAGGAATTATCTAATGTGAGAGTGTTCGATCTCGCCGTTTGTTCTTACACCTGGGTTCGGAGCCGATCCTCGGCTCCGTGTTGGCCGCTCTGCAAGCTCTGCATCGAGAAGAAGCTCGAGACCAACCTAACTCCCACAATCCCCCTCTGCCTTTACCTCAGATCTAGTTTGCCGCTGCAGCGTTCGCATCAGTTTGATGAGCTCGAGCAACCTTAAGCTAAGATTTATATTTTTCTTATATTTCTAAGAATTTTTTTCTACAAAAATTTTATATTAAGTGACTGTGTGTGTGTGTTTGTAGTGTTTCGAGGAATTCTCGGTTCCATATAAAGTTCTTTTATACTTTATTAGAGTTTTCCCTCGGGGCCTACCCCACCCTTTACAGGATTGACTACTGGATTGACTTTTTTACTGGATTTGACTAAAGTTTCTGGATTAGACAAAACTACTGGACTTGACATTTTACTAACTTTTCCTTTGTTAGCTATAACTAAGATTGTGACATGTCTGAGAAAGCTAAGTCTGGCTTTAAACGTTGCCAATGTGGGCAAAAGATGTCAGTGACTGATAATCATAGTTCCTGCGTCTACTGTCTTGGCCCTCTCCATCTGCAAGAAGACTGTTCAATTTGCCATTCTTTCAGTGGAAGGGTCATGACAGATAGGCAGGAAACTATGGATAGGGTCTTTAAAACCTACCTTTCAAGAGGCTCTGGATGCATCAGACCAGGCATCCAAATCCTCGAAGGAATCGAAGATGTCTGAGCCCAGGTCATCGGCTCCGAGCTCTTCAGTTAAAGTTCGATCACCGGTTCCACAGACTTCGGGGCCGAGTATTGAACTATTGTCAGTTCGAGCCTCGAGTCTTGGAACCGTGGGAGCTCCCTTCCCGACACTGTTGAGGTCGGCTCCGTCTTCGATTCCTTCGACGCTCTTCCAGACCCTCTCCGACACCGATGTAGACCGCGTGGTGCAGAAATTAATGGAGAATACGGCCTTATCCAAGCTCATCTCTGTCTCATCCCAGTTGGTGTCGAGACTCGAAGGCCTTCCCTTATCTCCATCTGTTCCTCCTCCGAAACCTATCCAGTCTTGAGCCAGAAGAGGCTGATCTGCTGATTGTGGAACCCTCGGTGCCAGAACCGTCTTTCTCGGTCGGCTCCGTTCACCTCGACTCCGTCGGATCCGGTACCGGAGTCTCGGAGCCGAAGATCCATCCTTGGATCCGGGACTGAGAGTCGGACCGATGTTTCGGTTCCGACGCTCCCTCTCGGGGCCTCGGCTCGGATCGACTCGGCTCCGTCCTCGGGGTCGATGCCATCGGTGCCTGTCTCGGGGATTCTTCCTATTTCCTCGGAACCGGGAGATACCTCGACTCGGGACCCGGGGGCCTTCGACCTCATGAGGAAGGTGTTGACTACCCAGACAACCACATCAGCCGAAACAGCTTCTCCTTCCCATAAAGGACCGTTATCCTCCTCTGCACCCATGGCTACATCTAAGCGTCGAGCACCTGTGTCTCAGCCACCCCTGGAGGGTGCCCCCTCTTCCTCGGAGGCTTCTTCGGATGCTCCCCGAGGAAGTTCGAGAAAAGATTGTGTAAGAGGAGACACTTAGATTCTCCACAAGAATCATTGACATCGGACACTGACTTAGATGAGTCAGAAGGGTCCCCAAAGTCACCCTCAGAGGATGTCTCTTTTTCGGACATCCTGGAGATCCTGAAGCAGAGAGGTGATTGGCAAGCCCTCCCCCCTTCTGAGGATGAGTCAGTTTTGCTGAAGGCATTCGGTGCTCGCCCTTCCTCCTCCTGGGTCACTCCGCCCTTCGATGAGTTGATGGAGCTGATTGCTCGAAGTGCGTGGGAGACGCCTGACACGGTGGAGCCAGTCCCTAGAAAGCCTAACAAGTATATTACTGCCCCTCAGGATAAGGCTTATCTGACAAAGGGAGTGCCAGTGGACGCTATGGTGGTGGCAGCGGCCACGAAAAAGGAGATGTCTGAATCTTCCTCATCTGTCCATCTGCCTAACAGAGATTCTAGGACTATGGACAGGTATGGGAAGGGCATTTTTAGTTCAGCGGCTTTTTCTATGCGATCCCTGAACTATTTGACCCACTTCACACGGCTACAGAGGGATCTAATCAAAGAGTTGGGAGATACCCTCCAGGGTACTACAGATGCTGCTATTTCAGAAAAAGTTACAGCAAATCTCAATACCCTTACGTCTATTGCAAACTCGTCCATGAGGCTGATATCATACGCAGCCGAAGGATCAAGTAGGGCAGCAGCTTCAGCGATTGCTCTTCGTAGGCAATTCTGGATGCGCTTATGTTCATTTGCGGAAGCCTTCAAGTCTTCCTTTACTAACGCCCCATTTGATGGTGCCACTCTCTTTGGCCCCAAAGTAAAGGAGACCCTTACCCGGTGTGAGCAAGAGGGAAAGACTCTGTCTGCTGTCGGAGTCCGTTTTTCCACCCCATCCAGACCGTACCCCAAAGGGCAACGAGGTGGAAAAATGTGGTTTCGAAAACCCCAAGGATCTTTCCCAGGCACACAGGGTGATGCCCCTTCTAGAGGCAGAGGAGGGGGCAGAGGTGGAAGACGCCGCCCTGGCGGCAGAGGGGTCCAAAACCAAGGTGACAGGGATACACCCCCTGGAAAACCTTTCCAGCACTCCTGAGAGGAGGCCCGACTGTCCTGCTCTGGAGGCAGTCTGGGGTAAACAGCTTTATACCCTCAGGCCTGGCAAAATCTTACATCAGACAACTGGGTAAAAAGCGTTGTTACCAGAGGATACAGAATACCCTTTCTATTGCCCCCAATTCCGAAGAAAAGACTCCCAGATGTGCCGCCCCATTTGCGAGACCCTGCAGCTATAGAAATTTCAAAGCTGCTAGAAAAAAAGAGTCATCCAACCAGTCCCAGCGGACCAAAGAGGATTCGGAACTTACTCAAGGTTCTTTTTAGTTCCAAAGAAGACAGGGGACTGGAGGCCGATTCTGGACCTAAGCAACCTCAATACCTTCGTCAAGAAAGAAAAGTTCCGAATGGTCACGCTTCAATCGATCCTTCCATTTTTACAGAAGGACGACTGGATGTGCTCAATAGATCTGAAGGACACATACTACCACATCAAAATGGCCAGGGCGTCCAGGGATCACTTGCGCTTCCGGCTGGGAGCCAGCCATTTTCAGTTTCGAGCCCTGCCCTTTGGTCTGACCTCAGCCCCCAGGGTTTTCACCAAATGCATGGCAGTGGTGGCGTCTCACCTGAGACGCCTGGGATTCCAGGTGTTTCCGTATCTGGACGACTGGCTCCTTTCTGCCACCACCCAGCGTCAACTGATTCAGGCCAGGGATTACACACTACAGCTTTGTGTTCATCTCGGAATTTCCGTAAACTTCGAAAAATCTTCACTACAGCCATCACAGCATATCTCATTCATAGGAGCAGAATTGGATACGCATCATTTAATTCTAAGACTTCCTCCAGAAAGGATAGCCTCACTACAAAGCCACATATCTCTTCTTCAGTCATCCAGAAAATCCCCAGCAAAACTGGTTCTGAAAGTTTTGGGTCTCATGGCAGCTTCTCTCATTGCGATACCATTGGGAAGACTGCACATGAGAGTGCTACAATGGCTACTGTTTGCACAATGGTCGTTCCAACAGCTACCTCTGACACACGAAATTCTGATCACAAACACATGCAAATCACACCTAGCCTGGTGGCTTCGGACTTGCAACCTTTCCAGCGGAAGACCATTTGTGCTACCCACACCGACAGCTACGGTGACCACGGACGCTTCCCTGATAGGGTGGGGGGGCATCTTTCAGGGACAGACAGTCCAAGGCGAATGGACCAATTTAGAGTACAATCTGCACATCAATGTTCTAGAGTTGAGGGCAGTGTTTCTAGCGTTGCAACACTTTGCTCCCCTTCTTCCTCTAGGGACTATTGCAGTTCAGACGGACAACATGTCCGTAGTCTGGTACATAAACAAACAAGGGGAACCAAGTCTTATCAGCTATGCAGAGAGGCCATGAGAATCTGGCAATGGGCGGAGTCCACGGTCGCGTTCTGATTGCAACGCACATCCGGGGGTCATCCAACGTCCTAGCCGACAGGTTGAGCAGAGCAATCCTGTTGCCTCACGAGTGGTCCCTCAAACAGTCAGTTGCGAAGAAGATTTTTCGCAAGTGGGGCCAGCCTTCTGCGATCTTTTGCGTCTCCAATGAACGCCAAATGCAGGAGCTACTTTGCCCTATTACCCCTCCAGGGGAAGTCCCCAGGGACCAGCTGGTTCACGATTGGCCCCGGGTCTCCTGTGCGCTTTTCCTCCCTTTCCCTGATTGCAAAGTTTCTGCAGAAAGCCAACAACCTGCAAAGGACGATTATCCTCATTGCCCCATTCTGGCCTCGTCAAATCTGGTTTCCCTTTCTTCTGGCACACCGCATTCGGGGCCCTGGATCCTGGACCGAGCCAGATCTACTGACCCACTCGTCAGGGGCTCCCCACCCTCGCTTCTGTCACTCCAACTAGCAGCTTGGCTGCTTCCCTACTTTGCCAGGTCTGATCTTCTTTCACCTGCAGTTCAGAATATATTAGTGGCTTCTCATAAAGCTTCCACTACAAAGACCTACACTAGTAAATGGAAGCGCTTTGTTTTCTGGGCAAATACACAGCATTTGGACCCTGTTATAACTCCTTTAAATAAGATCTTGGAGTTTTTAACCGAATTGTTCCACCAAGGAGCTTCTCCTGCCACTTTAAGAGTGCAATTGGCTGCCATTTCCAACTTTCATGTGGAAGAATGTGGGGCCCCTATTATGGCTCACAGACTTTGTAAGGCCTTTTTAAAAGGATCTTTCCATATTAGACCACCAGTTAGAACTCCTACATCTCCTTGGAATCTGAACCTTTTATTATCTAAATTGATGTTACCTCCGTTTGAACCAGCCTCCTCTTGTCCATTGAAGTATTTGTCGTGGAAGACCCTCTTTTTGGTGGCCATTACATCGGCTAGGCGGGTGTCAGAGCTTCAGGCTCTTTCTATTAAACACCCTTATCTGATCTTTCACTCTGACAGAGTATCTCTTTGCACTAATCCATCCTTTCTCCCCAAAGTTTGCTCTATTAATAACATTAATCAATCCATTGAACTCCCTACCTTTTTCAAAAATCACTCCAATAAGTTGGAGTATATGTTACACAAATTGGATGTTCATAGACAACTTAGATTTTACCTGGATAGAACAAAGGATCACAGGAAATCAGATCAACTTTTTGTAGCCTTTGCAGACAGCAGGAAAGGTGTAGCAGTTACTAAACGAACCCTTTCCAAATGGCTAACTGATTGCATTAGATATGTTTATGCTACTTCGGAACAAACTTTACCTGTCAAACCCAAGGGGCACTCTACAAGATCAGTATCTACATCCCTGGCTCATGCAGCTCGCTTACCATTAGACACTATTTGTGCAGCTGCCACTTGGTCTAAACCACATACTTTCATTTCTCATTACAAGGTAGACAGGGTTTCTAGGGACAGGGCAACCTTTGGTTCCACTGTGCTCAAGAACGTTCTCCCGTGAGTTCCTCAGGAACATGGAGCTAGGGATGCTACCCAGGTGTAAGAACAAACGGCGAGATCGAACACTCTCACATTTAGAAGTTATGTCCTTACCATAACGTTCCATGTGGAGTGTTCATCTCGCCTTTGTTCTTACATTCCCACCCTCCCACCCTCAGGAAGAACGTACAGTTTGGTGCCTGGTTTGGTTTATCCTGCTTCTGCATTTCGCAGTTGTTGTGTATGTATGTATATATATATATATATATATATATATGTATAGATGTTCTTGCACTTATGTTTTTTGGCATGAATGTGTTTCTCTCTCTGACTTCTGGTTTGCTTGCAAACTAGATCTGAGGTAAAGGCAGAGGGGGATTGTGGGAGTTAGGTTGGTCTCGAGCTTCTTCTCGATGCAGAGCTTGCAGAGCGGCCGACACGGAGCCGAGGATCGGCTCCGAACCCAGGTGTAAGAACAAAGGCGAGATGAACACTCCACATGGAACATTATGGTAAGGACATAACTTCTAATTCCTCCCTATGAGGATTCTGATGCTGAGGAGTCTATTCCATCTGCATCTCCTCCTGAGGATGATTCATTTGGAGAAACATTGCATACTTTGAGGGAGCATTTTCACTGGGAGAATCAAGACTTCTCAGAATCAAAAAATAGGCGCAGGGATTTCCTTCTCCCTCAGCACAGGCCTTTAGCCATTCCTCCTGTCCTAGACATTGTGGATGATGTGTTTTCGGAATCAAGCTTGACCCCTGACTCCTTACCTCCGGCTCCCAGTAAGCCTGACAGATATTACAGGGTCCCTGACTCACATACATTTTTATTTAGAAACCCTGCTGCTGATCCTGAAACTATTTTACAGGATCCAAAGGGAGTTAAGGTCTCGACAGCAAAAAATCCTACCCCCTCTGACAAAGATTCAAGGGCACTGGACAGATGGAGAAAAAAGGTTTATACATCTACAACCTTGGCAATCAGGGCCTTAAATTGTCAATTTCATATGCTTAAGTACCAACAACATGTTATGGGATTGCTGAAACAGAAAATGATGTTGATTTCAGAATGTGCAGAAAATAAAGAATTGCAGGAATTATTGCATGCAGCTGAGTAAGTAGGAAAGCATACTTTGCAATGTGGGTTTGATTCCTTAGAGGCCTCCTGCAGGGCCGCAGTTACTGGATCTGTGATTAGGAGGCATGCCTGGTTAAAGGAACAAAATTTGCCTGATCATGTTAAAACTAAACTGCTAGATGCACCTTTACAGCATGATTCTCTGTTTGGTATTAAGGCAGAAGAGGTATTAAAGAAAATGGAAGACAAAGCTAAGTCTATGCAAACTGTTAAAGACTTACAAGTGCAGCCACCAAGATTCAGTAGGCACTGGCCTACAAAAAAATGGTCCTTTCCTATGTCAGACAGAGCTCAAAGGGGCAAATCCAGACACCCTAAGGGTTCCAGATACCAGGTGCAAGATTCATACAGGTCAAAACAATGGGGCTCTTCCACCTCCAAATCTAGAGGAGAAAAAGTGGCAAACCTACAGAAAGCAATCCCAATGACTTCCCTCTGCCTATACCAAACACTTGTCTTTTGGCAGCACCCATAGGGGGAAAATTAGCACTTTTTGCTCATAATTTGCAGTTAACCCAGGACAAGTGGGTACTAAACATCGTATCACAGGGATACAGATTCCATTTCCACACTCTGCCAATGGCAAATGGTTGGCCAGATCTGCCAAAAAATCAATGGGCAGAGGCACAGAAACAGGTTACATTCCTCATGGATATGGGGGCCATTCAGATAATACCAGAACAGGAAAAAGGACAAGGTTTTTAGTCAAGACTGTTCTTGGTACCCAGAAAGGACATGGTCTGGCGGCCAATACTGGATTTATCGATTTTTGAACATATACCTGGACATTCCAAAATTCAAAATGCTGACTTTGCGGCAGCTTCTGCCCATGCTGGGCAAGAATGCTTGGCTGGTGACATTAGAACTAAAAGAGGCATAGCTACATGTCCCAATAAGACAATCGTGCAGAAGATACCTCACATTCAAGGCTGGCTTTTAATGCATTACCAATTCTTTGCACTGCCCTTTGGCTTATCTACTGTGCCCAGTGTCTTTACAAAGTGCCTGGCACCAGTAATTGCATTTTGCAGACAAAGACGTTTACAAATATATCCTTACTTAGACGACTATCTCATTCAAGCAGAGAACAAGGACTTTCTTCTTCGACATCTGGCATTTGTGAAAAGGCTTCTGACATGCCTAGGGTACACAATAAACAAAAAGAAATCACAGCTGGTACCCTCTCAAAAGATAACATTCCTGGGTGCAAGCTTGAATACAACTGCCCAGATGGCTTACCTCACACCAGACAAGCAAAGGCAACTGACTACTTACTTCAAACTGATGGCAGCAAAGACCCACTTATCTGCAAGACAAATTCTGCAGGCTTTGGGCTTCATGACATCCTGCATCCTACTGATTCCATATGCAAGACTGCATATGAGGAAACTTCAGTGGTACCTGAAAAGTTCATGGAGTCAACATTCTCAGTCTGGAAGCAATGATTCCACTCATATCCTGCCTACAACAGGAGTTTCTATGGTGGGCAAAGGCATGTCACAAAAACGTGGGACGGCCCTTCACTCTCCCCCCCTGCCAGCCAAACCTTAACAACAGACTCATCGGATTCTGTCTGGGGGGCCCACATGGCAGGAAGATGCATTCAGGGCA
Source organism: Protopterus annectens (assembly GCF_019279795.1). Classification (NCBI taxonomy): domain Eukaryota; kingdom Metazoa; phylum Chordata; order Ceratodontiformes; family Protopteridae; genus Protopterus; species Protopterus annectens. The sequence goes on from NC_056751.1 coordinate 600,709,219, forward strand.
TAGGGACCCCAAAACAAATGCATCTGCATATCAACCAGAAAGAGATGGTAGCTAGCTGTTCAAAATGCCTAAACAGCCTTCAAAGACTTACTTCATCCAGGACAACTACTGATAAAGACAGACAACACCACAGTCATGTGGTATATAAACAAGCAAGGAGGCACACACACATACCCCCTTTGCAGATTAGCCATGACACTGTGGGACACAGCTTTGACGTGGCAAATACATCTTCAAGCTCTATTCCTGCCAGAAAAACAAAATACACTGGCAGACGATTTAAGCAGAAACCTTATAGATCCTCACGATTGGAAACTAAATCCACAAGTCTTCAGCATGATAACACAGAAATGGGGGAGCCCAGACATAGATCTATTTGCCTCTGCTCAAAATTATCAATTGAAAAGAATCTGCACAAGGACTTATCACAGACAAGCATGGAAAGTGCACGCCCTATCCTTCAGTTGGAAAACCCTATCAGTTTATGCCTTTCCTCCTCTGCCTCTTCTCCCCAAGGTCCTCCTAAAAGTCAGACGAGAAACCAAAGATGATACTAATTGCCCCAGACTGACCCCGCCAGTACTGGTACCCAATCATAAAGAACTTGTCTTAATACCCAGCTTGGACCTTACCTCGAAGACCTCAACTACTGTCCCAGCAAAACAATCAGATCCTGCGCAATCAACTACAGACACTGAACCTGGCAGCATGGCTGATCATTTAGTTATACAAACAACACCTCTCAGTAAAGCTGTGATGGATGTCATTTTGGAAGCCAGAAGGCCTAGTACTAGACAATCTTATGCTGACAAATGGAAGAGATTCTGTGCTTGGAATCAAGCACAAGGAACTGATGCACCAGAACCAAATATTCCTCAAATATTACAATACTTAACTGAGATGCTTGACAAAGGCCTATCTTTCTCATCAATCAAAATCCATGCCTCTGCCATTTCGGCTCATTACAATACAGAGCCACCAATCTTTTCTCATCCTTTATTAAAGCAGTATCTTAGAGGATCCAAAAATTTAAGGCCTCCTAGAAGATCACCATTACCTGCATGGGACCTCAATTATGTGTTGGAAAAGCTCACTCTGCCTCCATTTGAACCAGCTGCTACTGCTGATATAAAGTTCTTATTATGGAAAACAGCTCTTCTACTAGCAATTCCTTCAGCAAGAAGAGTTTCAGAGCTACAGGCCCTCATCGCTGTAGAGCCTTTTATCATATTTTACCCAGACAGGGTGTATCTGAGAACAGGTCCTACTTTTATGCCTAAGGTGGTTTCCAGTGTGGCTCTTAACCAAACAATTCATCTGCCAACCTTTGATCCAAATCTGCAAAACAATGGGGAGAGAATTCTGCATTCCTTGGACGTACACAGACAGCTAAGATTCTACTTGAATAGGACTAAAGCTCTAAGAAAAACTGAACAGTTACTAGTGTCATATGCTGCTGGATCAGAAGGAAAGGCCATTTCAAAGCAGACAATTGCAAAGTGGATAAGCCCAAGGGCATTAGGTCTCATTCCACCAGAGCTGCAGTTACTTCAGCAGCCTTTCTCAGAGGAGTACCAACCAAAGACATTCTAGAGGCTGCTGCTTGGAGTTCTGTTCCCACCTCTACAAAGCATTATCATTTGGTCTATCATCTACTCTTAGTCCAGGGCAGGCTTTGCCACTGCAGTGCTGCAGGGCCTTTATAGCTGCACCTAATGCTGTTTAGCTCCAGCTTCCCAACCATAACTTTGGGATTCTACCCAAATGTAATGACTGCAACAGTGAAACACGAAGAACATAATACAGTTGTGTACACTTACCATAAATGTAGATGTTTGAGTGTATTCACTGTTGCAGTCCAGGTTACCCTCCTGCCATCCCCCTTTCATTCTGGAGTTTATCTTTCCGTCATGGAAGACAAGACAGCAACCGACGCAGGACCCAAGACTTTGGAATTCAGGCCGACTGAGGGCAACCTGCCAGCAGATTACCCAAATGTAATGACTGCAGCAGTGAATACACTCGAACATCTACATTTATGGTAAGTTTACACAACTATACTTTTTGGTGCTTGACAAGCTAGGGAAGAGAGAGCTTTCTTCATCTACCTTTGCTATTCGGTCCTTGAATTACTTGGCACACTTTACCAGGCTCCAGAGAGACATAAGCTCGGAAATCTTGAGAACTTTAGCAGGAGCAGTCTGACGAGGTGCATGACAAAGTTGCCTCGGAGCTTGCAACCTTGGAATCTATATCTAACTCTTCCATGAGGTGGATCTCTCACAGTGCCGAAGGGGTGGCTGGAGTGACCGGGTCAGGCATTGTCATGAGACATCATGCCTGGATGCACCTTTGTGGTTTTGCAGACCCTTTTTAAGTCTTTCTTTCTCAATGCTCCAGTGAAAGCTTCTCTCTTTGGCCCGAAAGCAAAAGACACGTTAGCCAGTACACCCCCCCCTCCAACAATCCTACTGTAGGTATCAGAGGAGTGGAAAGATGTGGCACAAGTCGTCCCACGTTTTTTTTCCGTGAAACACGTGGTGAGTTTCCCCCTCAGGGCAGTGGTGGAAGCTCATCTGGAAGATGCCCCTACAGAGGCAGAGGGGGGTCTGCTTAATCAGGGATCTAGAGATTCATTCTCTGGACAGCCCTATCAACGTTCCTGAAGAGCAGCCTGATTGCTCACCTCTGGAAGCAGTCGGGGATGTTTTCTCTGCAACACCTTGCCTGCCGAACGATAACCACAGATTCTTGGGTTTAGATGATGATGGCCAGAGGTTATCATATACCCTTCACTACTTGCCTGAGGCCGCTAAGGCACATTCCCGACGTTCCACCCTGTCAAAGGGAAGCAGCAGCTCAAGAAATTCAAAAGCTGCTCTTAAAAAGACTCATCCAAACAGTCCCACTAGACCAAATATGATTTGGATTTTACTCAAGGTTCTTTTTAGTGCCAAAAAAGACAGGGGACTGGAAGCCAATCTCGGACCTCAGCATCCTAAACAAATTTGTCAAACAAACAAAATTCCAAATGGTCACAGTTCAGTCTGTCCTACCCTTCCTGGAGAAAGACAATTGGATGTGCTCAGTAGATCTTGAGGTCGCTTATTACCACATATAAATGGGCAAACACTCCAAAAGATTCCTAAACTTCTGGCTGAGAGCCAATCACTACCAATTTTGAGCATTGCCCTTTGGACTCTCTACAGCCTCGTTGTATTCACCAAATGCATGGCAGTGGTAGCAGCTCAGCTGAGACTGCAAGGAATTCGGTGTTTACATATTTAGACTATTGGCTACTTACCGCCACCACCAAGCATCTACTGGATGTTCTTAGTGTTTCACTATTACAGTCATCACATTTGGGTTAACTGCTAGCAGTAGCCCTCAATCAGCCTGATTATCAAAGTCTTGGGTCCTGCGTCGGTTGCTATCTCATATTCCGTGACGTCAGGTAGTCAGGGGTATAAAGCATGCAGCTGACGCCATTACATCAGTCTTTCTTGCCGTGTGGTGCCTGAAGCAGAAGCAGTTCGCACGTGGAGTTTCAGAACTGAAGTCTTCAGTAAAAGCCAAGTATACCATTTGGGAAACTATTTCTTGCTCTAAACCAATGTCAGTAAAAGTCAATAATTGTATTTCTTGTGGAAAGCAAATGTCTCGCAAAGATTTTCATTCGTACTGTATTCCTTGCCTAGGCCCTGACCACGACGTACCTCGCTGTCAGTTTTGTGCCTTATTTAAGCAACAAACTATTTGTTGTCGGTATATTTACCCTTCTAAATATTTTGGTACTTGGTTCAGTTATCCAGATATGTCTTCGGTAAGCCATCCGACTACTGACATTCTGAAAAAACGCAAAGATAAAGACAGAGACAGGCCACCTAGGTCCAAAGCTGCCGATGACGCTTCTCCTAAGCCAGTCACCAGTTTGCCGGTTCTCAATGAAGCACTTTTGCAGCCCCTGATACCTGCTACTTCAGATTCGCAGGCCTCTACTGAGACCCATTCGGAGTCCTGTATGCCGCGAGATGCTTCAACTGTGGAACCTGCAGATGCTCTCTACCTTGGATGGGTCCGGAGCCCCTGTGCAGGCACCGGCTTCTGAGGGTGTATTCAGCCTTACTGACTTGAATATTAAACTGGCACCATCTTCTTTTTCAAGGCCTAAATCTCGAACTATGCCTAGAAAACCGATGCCCAGACCACATAGTCAGGCCTCTATGCCTAAAAAACAGATGATAAGAATGGCTAAATACCTCACTACTTTAATCAGGGGAAGCCAGCCTTCCCCCTCTAAGAGACCTAGGGCTGAATTTGCTTATGATACCTCTGACCAGGATTCTGAAATTTCTGTTTCCTCTGAGGACCAAGATTTACCCTCATCTGCCTATGAGTATTCTGATGCAGAGGACTCTATTTCCCATCCCCCCCACCCCCCACCCCCAGAGGATTTCTCTTTTGGTGAAACCCTGCATACTCTGAGAGAGCACTTTCGCTGGGAAAGCTAGGATTACTCTGATTCTAAAAAGAAGCTTAGGACTTTCTTACTCCTGCCCTAGCCACAAGCCTTTAGCTATCCCTCCGGTACTATACATTGTTGATGTTGCCTTTTCTAATCTAGCTTGGCCCCTGACTCTTTATCTCCTGCTCCCAGAAAACCTGATAGATATTACAGGGTTCCTGACTCTCACAAGTTCCTTTTAAAAAATCCTACTGCGGATCCTGAGACCATTTCACAGGGACCCTAGGGCATCAAGGCTATTACTGACAAAAATCCTACCCTCTCTGATAGAGACTCCAGGGCGCTGGATAGATGGGGTAAGAAAGTATACATTTCTGCTACTTTGGCTATTAGAGCCTTAAACTGCCAGTTTCATATGATACAGTATCAGCAGCATATTATTGGAATGCTTAAACAGAAAATGATGTTGATTCCTGACTGTGCTGAAAATAAGGATTTACAGGATTTAATGCGTTTTGCTGAACAAGTTGGAAAGCATACTTTGCAGTGTGGTTTTGATTCACTAGAGGCATCTTGCAGGGCTGCTGTCAACTGGGTCTGTACTTGGAAGGCATGCTTGGCTTAAAGTGCAATCTTTGCCAGATCATGTTAAAGCTAAATTGCTGGATGCTCCCTTAAATCAGGACCGCCTGTTTGGCAACAAAGCCGAAGTTGTTCTTAAAAAGATGGAGGAAAACCTAACTCTATGCAAACAGTTAAAGATTTCCAACAAGTACAACCTTCAAGATTTAGTAGGCATTGGCCCTCTAAGAATTGATCTTTTACTGCCTCTTCCAGGCCTTCGGTCCAAACCCAGAACCAGCAGAACACACTGATGTCCCAGGGTTCGCACAGGACTAAACCTCGGGGGTCTCCCACTTCTAAATTAGGGAGTAGTAAGACTCTTCCCTATGGTAAACTGTCTCAGTGGTCTAACTTTAAAACTTCCAAGCACCTCTCAACTGACTGCTTCTTTAGGGGAAAAGATTGCTCTGCAGGCAAAAAAAACTGGGAACTCATTACCCAGGACAAATGGGTTTTAAATATAGTTTCCCAAGGATACAGATTTCACTTCCACGTTATCAACCCCAAACGGTTAGCCAGATCTACCCCCAAATCAGTGAGCAGAAGCTCAAAAGCAAGTACTCTCTGTCTTAAGGATAAAGGCTATTCAAACTGTACCAGAAGAGGAAAAGTGACAAGGCTTCTACTCAAGACTTTTCCTGGTACCCAGAATAGACAACTCATGGCGTCCTATCCTGGACCTTTCCATATTAAACATCTGTTTGGTGATTCCAAGATTCAAGATGCTAACTCTTCACCAGTTACTTGCTATGCTAGGCAAATATGCCTGGTTGGCAACACTGGATTTAAAGGAAGCCTAGCTGCACATCCCAATCAGGGAATCTTGCAGAAGATACCTGCGCTTCAAAGCAGGCTACATGCACTATCAGTTCTCTGCACTGCCCTTTGGCTTAACTACTGCGCCCAGGGTATTCACAAAGTGCCTAGCTCCAGTGATTGTTTTTTGCAGGCAAAGAAATTTTCAAATATACCCATACCTGGACAATTGTCTAATTCAGGCAGAAAGCCAGGACATACGTTTAAATCATCTGGCATTTGTACAAAAGGTGCTAACTTGTCTGGGGTACACCATAAACGAAAAGAAATCACATCTGCTACCCTGTCAACAAATTATATTCCAGGGAGCAAGCTTGAACACAACTTCCCAGATGGCTTTCCTCATGCCAGAGAAATTCATTTGACAACTTACTTCAAACTAATGGTCACAAAAACCCTGCTATCTGCAAAGCAAATACTGCAAGCCTTAGGGTTCATGGCCTCCTGAATTCTACTAATTCCATATGCAAAACTGCATATGAGGAAACTACAATGGTATCTAAAAAGCCTATGGTGTCAACATTCTCAGGATCTAGAAGCAGTGATCCCTATCATACCTTGCCTGCAGTTAGAATTTTTTTGGTGGGCAGAGGCCTGTCACCAAAACAAGGGACTACCATTCGCTCTATCCCCTTCCGCCCAAACCCTAACAACAGAAGCATCAGACTATGCATGGGGGGCTCACCTGGCAGTGAAGTGCATTCAGGGCAAATGGAACCCAAGTCAAATGCACCTGCATATCAATCAGAAAGAAATGGTAGCTGTTCAGAATGCTCTGACAGCCTTCAAGGTTCTCATTCTTCCAGGATATTTAATGGTAAGGACGGACAACACCACTGTTTTGTGGTACATAAGCAGAGGGGTACCCATTCTTACCCCCTATGTAGACTAGCCATGGCTCTGTGGAACACAGCCTTGAGCTACCAAGTGCATCTACAGGCTCAATTTCTGCCAGGAAAACTAAAAACTGGCAGACAAACTCAGCAGAAATCTCATGGACTCACACGAGTGGAAACTGGAACCAAAGATTTTCAACATGTTTATAAGCAAATGGGGGAGCCCAGATATAGACCTGTTTGTCTCTCCCAGAACTACCAATTGGACAAATTCTGCACAAGAACTCCCAACAAACAAGTTTGGAAAGTGGATGCTCTGTCATTCAGCTGGAAAATGTACCAGTTTATGCCTTTCCTCCTCTGCCTCTCCTCTCCAAAGTACTACTAAAGATCAAACATGACAAATCCAGGATGATACTGATTGCATCAGACTGGCCATGCCAACACTGATACCCCCTCTTGCGCAGTTTGTCACTGCTGGCTCCATGGCACCTGCCTCAGACCCCTACCCTGCTGTCACAACAGGAGAGCCAGAGTCTGCACCCTCAGCTTCAAACCCTGACCCTGGCAGCCTGGCTAATTACCTAATCTCTCCGTTGCCATCCCTCAGTAAACAAGTGTTGGATGTCATTTGGAGGCGAGGAGGAGTAGTACTCGAAAATCTTTTGCTGTAGAATGGAAAAGACTCTGTGCCTGGAACCAAATTCAAGGGATGGGCACAGCAGCGCCCAATTTACCTCAGATTCTTCAATACTTAACTGAGATGCTTCACAAGGGCCTTTCTTTTTCCTCCATCAACATTCACGCCTCAGCCATTTCAGCTCATTACAGCACAAAACCCACCCCTCTTCTCTCATCCACTGCTCAAGCAATTCCTCAGAGGGGCCAAAAACTTAAGGCCAACCAGGAGAGCCCCAACTCCAGCTTTAGACCTTAACTTTGTTTTGGAAAAACTCACTTTTCCTCCTTCTGAGCCAGCTAAGTGCAGAGTTAAATTTTCTTTCTTGGAAAACAGCCTTCCTTTTAGCAATTACTTCAGCAAGAAGGGTTTCTGAACTGTAGGCCCTTATGGCAGTGTAGCCTTTCATCACCTTTCATGTGGACAGGGTGTCCATCAGGACCAATACCTCCTT